>NC_051161.1:46446286-46723786 GCF_013339745.2 Dermacentor silvarum | reverse complement strand
GACGTGAGCAAAATGAGGTGACGACGGTGGCCGGGCGAAGACGGCATAACTATGACGCTATGACAACGAGACGAATACACTGACGACGACTGTACTGCGATCTTGTGAAGTGTGGGAAGCCGGTCACGTGGTATAGAGAGGGGATGGGAGAGCTCGGAAGAGCGTGTATGTGTAGTGTTTATACTATATACGCATACATAGCGCTACTGACGGTGGTGTGCTCCGGACCATCGTCAGTTTCACTTCGCTCCTCGAAGAGCCAGGACGTGTGTCGATGTTGAGTGAGCGCCTGAACAACTTTTCAATGTGGTGGACGCTGTTTAAGTCATGGATCCGTAATGCTCACGCACTTATCTCGCATTGACCGCTCTATCGCCATTGATTATTATTATTATTTTTTATTTTTTTTGTAACGGCCCGTTCGTGTCGAGCGTATAAGTTCCGGGTGGATTGTTGTGTCTTCCGCATAGCCACGTCGTGTATACGTATTTCTGGGAAATCGACTCGCGTGGCAAAACGGCTTTCTCACGTGGCTGATCAGCTTCGCACTAATGAGCATGCTGTCGACCTCGTCGCCAACGCGATATATCTCGGGTTTAATGCACGCCGGGCGTGGGAGCATCCTGCACGCGTGCTCGCTTCGCTCGGCGCGAGCGTCCGGGGGTGATTAGCGCCGCTCGGGTGTCGGGTATCGTGACCGCCGCCGTATAATTGTTGGCGGCCGGGCTCCGATCACGAGTCTTGCGGCTACCGATGATGGAATGGCTACTGTCGACTTCGACTTGTCCTTCTTTCGCTCTCTCTCTCTGCCTGTGGTACCGCGAAAGCCGAGAGCTTGCGCTATAGTGCGTGCTCGTGACGCTGCACCGTGAAGAGATGCGGGCGGCGAGATTGGGCTTCCGCAGCGACTCATCAAAACGTAATGCGTGGTTTCCTGCACAGCATTAAGGAAGCGCTCAAGTGACCAGAAATTGACCCTCAGCCTTCCGCTACGACGGTCCACTATGCCCCGTGCTATCTATCTATCTATCTATCTATCTATCTATCTATCTATCTATCTATCTATCTATCTATCTATCTATCTATCTATCTATCTATCTATCTATCTATCTATCTATCTATCTATCTATCTATCTATCTATCTATCTATCTATCTATCTATCTATCTATCTATCTATCTATCTATCTATCTATCTATCTATCTATCTATCTATCTATCTATCTATCTATCTATCTATCTATCTATCTATCTATCTATCTATCTATCTATCTATCTATCTATCTAATCTAAAGGATGTAACTATTCATTGTTATCCCCGCCACAGGGTCGCAGGGGCTATGGGGTTCTGCCGAGCGTGAAGTAGTGGGTTTTTATTGCCGACCGTAGGGGCGAAATTCCATGACGTTCGTGTACTGAGATTCAGGTGCACGTTGAAGAACCCCAGAGTCCTCCACTACGCTGTCTCTCATCTATGGCCCCAATCAGTGTTGCGGGCGTGAAACTCACGAATCAATCAAATATATGCATTGTTATGCAGCGCTGTGCAAATACAGTAATTTCCAAGACAACTAAACGTATACAGACCGCTTTGAGTTGTAGAACTGCGACCGAGTCGATTAGTATTTCGTCCGTAAAAGCTGTTTGTCGTTGGGCCACCGCCTTTGCGAGGACTTGTGAAATTAAGTTTTTTTTTTTTCGCCCGCAGTCGTCAGAGCGTCTAGTATCATGCCTGCCTTACCTTTCTTCAGGCGATTATGCCGGCGCTTTTGTAGACACGGTTCTCACAGCTCACCGGGTTCCGGCGAGTTCGTTGCCAGACCTGCACAGCCGTAGCAGGACTGTCGGTCCAGATCGCGCTGGGGAAGCCAACCGGACGCTTTTCTGGTATAACGTCCCTGCTTTAATTCTCTCGTTTCTTTTCTCCCTCTCTCTCTCACTGTATGGCGGAGAAAACGACATTTTTGTTGTTGTATAGGCAGTGGTGATATTATCTCGACCGGGTGAAGTGGATCGTCACCGCAGGAATCAGGAGACGACGATGAAGGCGGGCATCGTGATGACGAAAAATAGAAAAGATTGTATTCACTTCATTGGTACATGGTTTTGACTCTATCCGAGTCTCGAGCGGTTCTGATTAACACGGGGGCCAGGACGGCCTTAAATAACCCCTCGTGGTCTTGTGGTGGCCGATGTCTATTCGGGGAAGTCCTCTGTCGGGCGGTCAAGTTGACGACCTCCTCCCCCTCAGGTCCTCTTCTTTGGTAGCTCGCCCTTTGCGTCTACTCAGGTCGTAGAGGTGTGACGCTTCCTCGGGGATGAAAGAGGATTATCTCGTCACGGGAAAGGCGCTCGGGCTTGTTTCCCACATTTGAGAGGTGCAGTTTCAAGCCGATCGTAACAGTGGGCTTGTGGATACATGGACGAAGACCTAGGCAGACAAATACGAGCGCTGACTGTGCACTGACCGTTTCTTTTCTCTTCTTTTTATTTTTAATTTTTCTGGGAAAGAAAAAAGGAAAGAAAAAAAATTCTTACGCATATGATCGTTCTTAAGTGAAGGGTAGTATATCACTCGATTTCGTCTCTGTGTTCGCTCTTTTTTTTTTTTTTTTTTTTTTTAATTTTGCTGTTTGCAACAATTTTTGTCAGACAAGGGCCTTAAACGAGAAATCAGCTTGCTACAGCCAGTAGTATTTAAGTTCCTCTTTTAAAAGCAACAAACCTAATCAAATTCGGTGCAGCTTGGATTCCGAGAAAAACGAATTCTGTGTTCGCACGTATTTGAATAAGAAGGGTTGAAAACTGAGCTTGTTCGTACATTGTGTTGCGATACAAAGGTGCCTAAGACTAAAGACCGGAGGAGAGGAAGGGCGATGAGCGACATCTGGACTCCGGGCCCGAGCTGGTTTACATTTATGTCTCTGGCTACGCTGCTCTTGTAAATACGTCTTCTTGCATAGTGTCTTTTGTCCGTGTTTCTCCACACGTAACACTTTTTGGTGGAGGTGCTGGGTACTAGAATACTTAGGGCGTATCTACTGTATACGAGTATACTTGGGAACAGCGTGATCTAACCTATTCCCGTCATTTCGTGCTTTTCCCATGGATTCTCGTGGACAGGGGCTCCTGGTGTAAAACTCCCTCTTAATATCTCGTCCCTTTGATGCGTCCCCTTCACCTGCGCATGCGTTGTATTCACGTATTCAAGCAGGAAGATATAAACGCTTCTTGCACAGGAATGAACCTTTATATAGTTGCAGAGCTGAGCGATCGTGTTTATCTCCATTGGCGTTCGCCCGTGTACCGACAAGTTCGCTGCCTTTATAACAATAGTGGCTAGCCATCTAGTCCGCTCATATCTCCTCAGCAAAAACGGATGGATTTCCGCTGCCGTTATCACAGGGGGTCGAACTTATGCCCTTGTGGCAATGCGCAGTTGTGACCCAGAACTAAACCATCACGCAGCATTAACGCTTGCCAATTCCTTTTCTTTTTCTTTACATTGTAATTTCAGATGGCAATTTTTGGGCGCCCTATGCACCATACGGACTCTGAGATTGGTGGCGCCTGTACTTGTAATTCGGTGGCCTCAGCACGCCCTATACTGTAGCAGGTGAAGTCGACGTACTGTGCGTACATCTCAAAGTAGTAGTCGAGAGGATGGCGGTGTCCGTTATGCGAGCCTTCATATTGTCGCAGGCAAATGAGTTATATATATATATATATATATATATATATATATATATATATATATATATATATATATAGTTGATGCATCATGAGCTAGCTCAGGGTTCTGACCCCTCCAAGCTTCACATCTCGACAGACACGGCTTCCACACTTGGAATTTCAGCGCAGACGTCCATGTCGTTTCACTTTGTATGCGTTCTGTGGAGGACTAGTAAATGTACTTTGGCGACCGTCCGCAAGGGTGCGACAGCAAACAAGGAAAAAGAGGACGACGTCCAAGGACAACAAAAAGAAAACTGCATGCTTGCGCAAACCGACCAAGAGAACAACCTGCAGGGTCAGCTGTATTGAGTCGTGATGAATTAGATTAAGAACAATGGCGAATAGAACGTTTCGAGCTTAGCGCTATCCCGAAAAGCCACTTGCACGCCCGCTGAGTCGATTGCGCGCGCTCATCGCCATAGCTGCCACAGGCTTCGCCTCGTTATAGCGTTCGTGTAACATTCCGAAGCATAGCCCACCCGAATATATATATATATATATATATATATATATATATATATATATATATATATATATATATATATATACAAAGCGCAACTCGGCTTTTTCGCGTGGGTTATACCTGAAGTGGTGCAAATTGCTTCCACGCCAAATCGCAGGGTTCATTTTCCGGCCCAACTACCTTCTCCTACTTATATACATTTTTAATTATTAACCTTATAGGACACATCTTGTAATTGCGAAATCGAAGTTGAACTGGATTTTAGGGCTTCCGCTTAGCAGAAGTCCTATAGTCTAGAACAGCACTTTTGGAATGTTCGTCGTTAATACGTACTACGAAATACACAGATATAGCGGCATTTATTCCCAAACGGTAGGCCAGTGAGCCACGTCTATAGTAAATAAAGCATGATCATCATTTTCATACCCTGTTGAGCGGCGATAGAAATGAACTGACACGCAACCTGTGCTGCGAAGCGCCGCACGCAGGCCCTATAGACCAACACCTCCTATAGGACGTGCGAATGTGGGCAGGAACGAACGGAATCCCGACGCTGCGTGTTGCTTTGCTTTCTTTCTTTTCTTTCTTTCGTGTTTTTTTTTTTCGTTTTTTCTTCTTTTAAACTGCTGTAGCGGCCACACGTCAAGAGACTCGACGGCGCCGCCGAAGGCCTTTCCTTCGCGGAAATAAAACTGGCGTCTCTTCGGATAACGATGCGACATCGCATTCCTCGGCCACGCGTGTCTGTGTGTAAAGACACGGGCAGCTCTCCCGCTGCTTTATTATTATTATTTTTTTTCACCGTAAGAAGTTGCCCTGTTTCTGTATGAGGAGACGGTGACGTAGTCAGTGCGGCGAGACACACGATGGTGCTTTGTCGCACGAACCGTGCCAGGTTTGCCTTTTTCTCCTTCCCATTCGCGTATACTTTAAAAGGACACTTTATCAGTGAGAGAGAAAGAGAAGAAACAAAAAAAAAGAGAGAGAGAGGCGGTAAACCACTTTGCACTTGCAAAATGTTTTTTTTTTTTTTTCAAAGCTATGTTTTTTTATGCATATGGCGAGAACAGCTTGGCTATTACAGTAGAAAATGACTAGACCTCTATTTTTATTTAACTTGGCACCTAGACTTCAGCCTCGGTACGTCAGGATGACGTAACCGATTTTAACGTGCTGTCTCGGCGACAAGCGACGCCGTCAGTGCCAGGAGCCGCGATTTTGCGCGTGCAACACATTGGAATTTTTTTTATATTATGGCTGTTTAGTTTCTGTCCCCAGGTAGTCAGAAATTAATCACTGCGGTAATTAACAGTTCGATGGAACACCGTCTGATAGGGTAAAGTGTCATTAGTAGAACAGGTCACCCACCAATTAAAGAGAGAGCTATAGAAATTATGCGTGGCTCTGCTATCGCAAACACCAGAGACCAGCGCAGCTGGGGAGAGCCTAGTAAAGTAGTGGCAAACCACACACTTAGTCTAACTTTTGCTGGGCTTCCCCCATCACCGCTGGTCTCTGGTGTTAGCGATAGCAGAGCCACGCATAATTTTTTATTGCGATCAATTATATGGACACTCCGAAGCAGACTTCTGCCGTCGGCGTCGCCGTTGCCGTCGCCGTGAGGTTCCGTATGACGTCAATGGAGATGAAATCGTCGCCGCGCGCCGCCGAACGCTGTATATGCGAGTGAAAGGGTGCGAGGGACGCGTGCTTTCACGGGGAGCGAACGCACAGCAGAGAACAAACGCGCGTTCTGCGCCGTGCTCCCTGAAGGGCTGCAGAAGTAGGCGTCTCTTTCCTCCTTTACAATCACCATATATGTAGAGCAAACGCGCCTTCTTCCGACGCGCGAAAGGCCGTGGGGGGGGGGGGGGGGGGGAGGCGACGTTTAGCTGCGGCGCCAAGTGCCTATTTATATCAGATGCTCCGGCAATAGTCACCAACGCCGCACGCATTTTGTGCGAACGTGGGCAGAATGCCGACGGCGTCGACAACAGTTCTGCGTGTTGCCGGTGCTGCTGCATTTCCAAGTTTATACAGCTGATAAAGCTACTATCATTACTCCGTATAGCTCTCTACAAGTTTGCTGTCGCGATTGATGCTTCGCCTTTCAGGTGAAACTGCGACAATTATTGCGATAGCAATTATATGGACACTCAAAGAGGACTCCTGCGATCGTCATCGCCGTCGCCGTGAGGTTCCGTATGACGTCAACGGCGATGAAATTGTCGCCGATGATAAGTGGATTCTTGAGGGAAAGGGAAAGGTTGGCGCTATCTTCTGCAGCCCTTGAGGGAGCACGGCTCAGCGCCAGTAGTCGCCGCGTGCCGGACGCTTTATGTGCGAGTGAAAGGGCGCGAGGTACGCGCGCTTTCACGGGGAGCGAACGCACCGCGGAGAACAAACGCGCGTTCTGCGCCGTGATCCCTGAAGGGCTGCACAATTAAGCGTCTCTTTCCTCCTTTACAATCACCATATATATATATATATATATATATATATATATATATATATATATATAGACCAAACGCGACTTATTCCGTCGCGCGAAAGGCCGTGGGGGGACGGGAGAGAGGGAGGGAGCGAGGGGAGGCGACCTCTAGCTGCGGCACCAAATGCGTATTTATATAAAAACGTTGCGAGGCGAGAAGGTGGTAAAGACTTCCGACGCTGCTCGACGAGTTTCCCGTTCTGATCTCGTCGAAAACCTCCGAGCCGCCCCCAGAGGCCCTGGCAACAGTCACCAACGCCGCGCGCGTTCGGTGCCAATGCGGGCAAAACGGCGACGGCGTCGACAACAGTTCTGCGCGTTGCTGGTGCTGCTGCATGTCCAAGTTTATACAGCTGATAAAACTACTACCCTAAGCTTACTCCTTATAGCTCTCTACTAAGTTGCTATCGCAATTGATGCTTCGCCTTTCGGGTGAAACTGTGACATCTTTTTTTATACTCTGCTTTCACTCTCCCTCAGCTCTCTCTCTCCCAGCTCGGCGAATCTGCGGACGACGGAATGATCAATAAAGCGAGGTTCTAACAGCTCCGCTGTAAAAAAAAGGCGTACTTGCATTTCTATACAGACCTCTTATGTACAATGAGGCGGTCATCACTAGATTGGCATGCACGAGGAACTGTAAACGAAATACGGGCACGAATCTTGTGATGACCGCCTCACCCTATAAACAAGGGTTATGCAGATCTCCCGAAACCATCAACTCTTTTGACATTGGCCAGCGACCTATTCTACTGATTCGTTCACCGCGTCATCTCCCATAGCCCCATTAAGTGTGACGTTAAACTCCGTCACTTACGAGCACAGCTTCGGAGAACGATGAAAAAATATTTAAAGAAGCAAGATAATGTTTGGCGCAATATTGTTGGACATACGCATTGTCCTGTTGGGCAAAAACCACGTAGCAACTGATGCTAATAGACGGTATAATCTGTGCATGATCACGCTTGTTGGTGCAAAAATGGTGGCAGGAGCATTAAAAAAAGATCATAATTAAAAAGAACTATATGAGCACGGATAGCGCGCTTAATTTGCGCTTCGCGTGTCGTGCGCTTTCTCTCTCTCTCTCGTGTCCTTGTTTGTCAACGCTACATAAAAACATTCCAACGGTCATTTGTTCTCGCTCTTATTCTCAGCTCGGAGTGTTGTTTTCGCTCGAAAGTCAGCGCTTTATCGCAGCGTCCCTTGTTAGTTGGGTGCAGTCAGGCGATCTCCCATCCCAAAGTTGTTGTCTCCCCTTTTTTTCGTGTCCGTTTCTCGCTGGCGTCGTTCCTATTGTATACTGTTCGTCCCCGCGAACTCGTACGCAGAACAATAACAAGCCACTTTCGTTTGCGCGCCTTTCTTGGTCGTGTTTATACGCACGCGGCGTGTTCGTTCTTTAGCTGGCGTCGCGCGCGGCGGCGCGCGTCCAACAATTCGTGCTTCAAGAAAACGATTGTCGCGCGGCTTCTCGTATAACGCGGTCCTCGCGGAATTGGTTTCGCGCCGTTATAGCGCTCGCTTTCGCCGAATCGTGTCGCGCGCGCGCACGCCCACTACTCGAGACGAGAAATTGTATTTTCCGCGCTTGAGGTCATAATTTACCCCGTCGTGGGCCGAGATCAAAAAATGGCCGAGGAGACAAAGCGGCGAATGTGCGGCTTGTTCGGCGTAAAGCGTGGCGTACTGCACGTGTATGTCGCGATGTTATTGAACTCTTGCTCGCATGCTGCCTTTCGTTCTCCACTGTTTTTTGTTTTCTCTTTGTCCCCCTTCTCCCCCGTCTATACAAGTGCGGTCTTTCTTCTGTCTAGTTCTCCATAGTTGCGTTCAGTGGCCTCACCCCTGCCCTTTCTCGTTCTTTTATCTCTTGAGTTTGTGTCGTTTCGTGGGCGAGTTCTTACGTGGAGCAGATTCGCAGGAGCGGTTGAGCTCACCGGCGCAGTTGCGCTACGAAAATTCTGTCGCAGGGTGCGTGTCTAAGAACAACCTTTATATACAGGGAAGAAGAAAACAAAAGCGAAATCGCGTGCTTATGTCTGCCTTGGTTGACTGGTTGCATTGTTAAACGTGCATCGGCCGATATAATAGTCGATGTCGCGCTGAAAAAAAAAGAAAAAAAAAGAACAAGTGAATAAAAAGAGAGAAAAATAATAAGCATGCTCGCTGCAAAATGCATGCATAGATGCTCGACGGGTCACTAAGTACAAAACGTCCGCGGTATAACTTGAAGGAGCTCTGACGTCAGTGACCGCATTAATGCGCTTAGACCAGTTGGTATTCGCCCGATTTCATAGCTTTGAAGTGCGTTGGCGTTAGCGACAAGCGTTCCTCACTTGTGACGTCAGAGTGAGCGTAATCGCTTTCCGGGTTTATTCACCTGCTATGACGTGACTGGCGCGACGTCAAACGCCGTGGCGTTCACATGTGTCCGCTGCTTCGCGGCTGAGGGGTACTGTACGCTCGTGTTTCTGACGATTGACTTCGAAGCCGTGCTTGCGGTTCGTCGCATTGTCATCTCCTGCCTTGGGAGTCGCTCGAGCAAAGTCGCGAAGACGTTCCATGCAGTTGCATTGGTTGCCTTTGTTTCGCGACTGGTGCACTGCTAGCTGCGCGCGTTGTTCTGATATTATCTGGAGGTGATTGTTGCGGTAGTGGTAGTGGCACTCAGACGCCTTTTCCTTGAATTGCTTATCTGCGCGTGCCGTCCGTCCGGACACCTTGAAACAAAATCTGGCGCCTGTACTTTTTTTTCAGCCAATGCGTATGTTACGCGCTCGCATTTGTCGTATACAGTGTTCGTATACGCTCTTTGAGTTTGTTCGAAAATACAGCGCAGTTTCTAAAAAAATGTGATTTTTTTATCACTTATATTTAAGTTAAGCCTGTTCAAGAACAGTCTCTGCATTGTATAGAGCTTGGCATGATTGTTGTTCCACACTTTTGCTCTTGGTCGGTTGGCCTACGGTTGAGTGTAACAGTGACACTTCGTTCTCCCCCTCTCTCTCTCTTGAATTTCCATTTGGCGTAGGGAAATGCTAAGACGAAAGTTTGAACAACCTGATGCTTTGCTCGCGCAGCGCTCATGTCTTCTTGTTTATAGCAGTGTTTCTGACGCACGTCTCTGCGCCGACGGGGGGCACGCAGCTGCAGCTGCGTGCTCCGCCGTATATACGCATGCGCCTGCACACGCGCTTGGCCGCCGGACGAGCAGAAGAACAACGGCGTCGAGGTTGTCATGTCATGCCGCGGCGTTCTATTCGCGCATCGCCCACGGCCGAGCAGCCCAGAACTACGTCGTTTAAAAAAGCGGCGGCGCAGCGGTCAGCGACGCTGCTTGCCCTGTCGTGACCGACCGAGCGCCGACCGATCGTGCGAGAAGGCGGGGGGGGATGCTGCCACAGCAGCTGCTGTGGCAGCAGCTGCGCCACGACCGCGCGGGCGACTCGGTTCTCTCGAGTTGAAGACGACGGCGAGCGAGGCGCCACTTCCTCGGCACGAGCTGTGTGTGCTCGCTGCACTTGACATGCTGGAGCCAGCTGTTCTCGCGCGCGCTCCGTGCGCTCGACAAGAAGACGTATACGCCGGGACGGATTGCGATGTAAAGACGGGGACCGGTGGCGCTTACGTTTCCACTCTGGTTTCGATGCGAATGTCATTCTGGCCATTGTCAGACCAGTTTTCTGTCCGGCAATGTAGCTACAGTCGAACTCGGATATATCGAATCCGAGGGGGATCACAAGAAAGTTCGCTATATAAAATAAAAATTTTATGCAAACATTTCCGAGGGGATTTTACTGCTGTTCGTTATAGACAATAATTCTTTATTTGCGAGTTCGATATATCCGGGTCGCCGGAAACACTGCATGCTATAAACGAGAAGGCATATGACCGCTGCGCGAACAAAGCGGCCCGCCGTTCAAACTCTGGCTTAGCATTTTCCTACGCCAAAGGGAAATTCAAGGGAGAGAGAGAGAGAGAGAGAGAGAGAGAGCGACAACGAAATGTTGCAGCATCGAACCCACATATAATGATAATGATGGCGATATAGGATCCCATTCGGTGGTGAAAACGCCTTTATTTACAGGAGTTAACCTCGAGGCCTATGGATGTCATTTGAAACGAAGAGGTGGCACATGCCACCCAGTTCTTTCGTTAAAGCTCTTTATTAGAGCACCTTGCGCCATCTGGAGTACAGAGCGTACGATACGTCGGCGCAAAAGGAACCGAGAAAACACCGGCGCGCACACGTGCCATTCAGCGAAGAACGTGGAGGCTATATACCCCGGCGGCCCCGGGAAGTACACTCAAAGCGAAATTTTGCCGTCGCCGTGAGGTTCCGTATATATTTAGGTATACGTACGCTATATGACATGATATACCTGCATATGTGATGTGCGGTATATGTGGGTTGTATTGCCCCGCCATTCTATCACTAAAGTTGTTCATACCAGGTCTTTTTAGGTTGCATTGATCGTCAGGACAATTAGACAATGACGAGCCAAAAACCTACACAACTTTGTGTTTCCTTATCGCCGGGCTGCCGCTCTGCTGGCATCCGCTAGGATTTACATCCGCGCTGCGTACCACTGCTATGCGTGCGCTCTCCTCTGGCACTGTTTCTGCCTCGTGTCCGAGCGTTTTGTTCTGTGGCACGGCCAGCTACAAGGCGAAGCTGGTGTTCCGAGACGTTCGCTGTAACAGCAGAGCGCTCACGCGCGCGTCAATTCTTTCTTTCTTTCTCTCTCCCTCTTTCTCTCACCCTCTCTGTGCACGACGGACACAGGGCGACCGCTTTGTTTTCGAACGCGCGCCGCGCTGTCCAGCGAGGGTTCTTCCGCTTTGTCTTCTGCATTCTCTTCAGTGCGAGATATTTCTCTCCCAACTCCGACTGCGGAATCTCTGGGCGCGGTAGCACGCGTGTATATTTCCTGTACCGCTCTCGAGGACGGCCGGCGCCGGTCAGTGACGCTCGCTTTTAGCGCGCTCGAAGGAAGTTCCGTGCAATATACATATAGTAGGCCCTGCGTCCAGGATTGACCTGGGGCGCTATTCTGCGTATATAGACTGTAAAATACCGCCATATTGTCAGATTCTGCAGTGGCGGCATTTTGAGCCAGTCAGTAAGAGGGTAGCAGCCCTGTGAGCCAATCAGAACCATTCGACATTGTCCGGAATACAGGGACCATGTCCTTGTCTGTCCTGGATGCCTATAGTTTGGCGCGCGCAGGAAGTTCCGTGCAATAAAGCGTAGTGGGCGCTGCGTCCAGGAGTGACCGGGGGGGGGGGGGGGGGTATTCTTGATACCGTAAAATTCGTCACATTCTCAAATTCTACAGTGGTGGCGCTTTCAGCAAGTCAGAGTCTACAAGATGGCTAATTGGACAATACTGCGGAAATCGACAATGTCCAGAATGCCTGTACTACGTCTGATCCTGAAAGGATGGCGGCCTATAGAAAGAAAAGCAATATAGGCCTATTGTTTCTAGTGCCACCCTGATGAAACGACGAGAGCTGATACATGGAGCGTGCATTTTCTCGCATTGACCTAATAGATGCGTTTACGTACATCTGTAGAAAGGTTACCCTTACCAGGTGTAGGTTGACTGATTTATTGATCCGGCATAACGTTGTGAAGCAGCACATTGGCTATGATAGACGTCGTAGTTAGAGGATGACGGATTAATTTACACCACGTGTGGTTCTCGAACGCGCACTCAAGGCTCGTTACACTGGCTTGCTTGCATTTCACCGGCCGCCGCAGCGGGGGAATCGAATCTGCGACGTCGTGCTCAGCAGCTAGATCGAGCGCAATAGCCAATGAACCATCGCGGCAAGTGTCAAGCCAGTCCAATCCAAGCCACGCCGTGAATATTTGCTATGCTGCATTCGACAACGTGGCGGAAATTGTTTGTATAGCGACGTGCCTGATCTGGCTAATGTCGCGTTCTGCACGTGTAACAAACAACCCAACAAATTCCGCCATGCACATTGTGAAATTCCGCCATGTTCCGCATGTTGAGCCAATAAAGAGTTTTATCGTGTCCGGTATTCGGGTAAACGCAGGTGGACTGGGCGTTTTACCGGAGGAGCGGAGGCGTAAACGGGAGCGCCCTCCATGAAGCAGCCACCTGGTGGTGCAGGGATCAACCATACGAACACAGAGCTAATATAGCAGTAACCAAGTGTATTATACTTCGCTGCTGGTGTAAATTTCCGGTAGCGGAGTAATCGCTAGCGGAGAAATACACTTGATTACTGCAATATTAGCAGTGTTTGTCTGACTGAGCTTTGTGCCACAAGGTGGCTGCACCATTTTGACCAGGTGGCTGCATGCCTGGCTGCACTAAGCAGACCGCTCACGTTTACGCCTCTACTCCTCCGGTAAAACGCCCAGTCCACCTGCGTTTACCCGAATACCGGACAGGATAAAACGATCTAATGTCCAAGAAGGCCGTATAGCGGCCTTATATGGGGACCAATTCTTAATTGTCAACATATGTGAACCTACTTGTGAACCAACTCGACAGTACCGTATAGACCCGTGTAAGGGCCGCACCCCCAACTTGGCAGCCCAAGCATTGGAAAGAATTATTCCAAGCAATCGCGTTCCGTGCCCGGATGCTGCGCGCGCCATCTCTTATGCAATGGTACATCCGGGGATCTGGGGTGTGCACAAATCAAGGCCGCGCTGGCACTATTTTGACCAAAGGTTCGGTCTCGTGTAAATTGTCAAAATTGTCACGTTGTCAACATTGTGAAAAGAAGTGCGGCCCTTACACGGAGTCTACACGGCATATGCCGGTACTTGACAGTGTGTACTAGAACAGCACCCCAGAATCGAGTTTCTTTTTCAAGGCCCAGCCAGAACCTGGAACTAACAAGTATTGCGTTGAAGCGTGCTTCACGTTTTCCTTTTGTTCATTCGATTGGGCCAGTACTGGGCAGAACCCATCATTAGTAGGAAGAATGATGAACGGAACGACGCATATGAACCTTCCTGCAGCAAGTAGCAGCTCGTTTGACGCACAGGGACAAAGGAAATGAAGAAAAGGAGCAAGAAAGGATCGCGACGGTCGCGTTTTGTTAAAACGAAGATGCTGCCCCCATTTTCACGGCGTATGGTGAGCACGGCGCCGGGGCCGATCCGCTGTCGCTCTTGCTTCTGAATATACGCACTGCCACCGAAAGCTCGGCCGTCTCCGGGCGGATCCTTTCCCTGGTCGCATTTCTCTCGAAAGTTTTTCCTTTCCTAGCTCTCACTTCGTTGGCGCGCGCCAGTTTCTCTTCTCATCTGTCTTTGCCTCGAAACGAAACGAAGCTCACACGTCGTCTTCTTCGTCGCTTTGCTTCTCCGTTCATGGCCCTTTTTATTTTAGCTTAGAGGGTCTTTCGTGGCGCAGGCGGTTTCTACCTTTCATACCGACGCGCGCACGTTGCGGCATCCGTAGTATAGCTCAAATTTATTTTTCCCCAACTTTTTCGTACGTGACAGGAATTGAGCCTGCCTGCTTCTCGTTCAACTTTTTCTCTTTTTTTTTTATCTCCTTGGTGCAGTAAGATATAGGCCACTGTAAATGTGCATCTGTGCTAGCAGGCCTGCAAGTGTTACAAGCCTCGTCCTGTTGATGTGCCGCACTTATTACGCGCTTCACATGGTGCAGGAGCGAAACGGCGTTGGCAGGCGAACGCTGCGCAGTAATATAATACGTATTGCGGTGTAGCGTGTCGTGTCGTCGTTGTCGTCTGCAGAAGCGCGATTTTCTCTCCGGAGAAACGTATTTGTTATTTTATTATTATTATTTTTTTTATTTTGAAGCGAGCAGCTTTATTCGGCTCTTTCGCCCGGTGTCGTGGTAGTCTCGTGGTGGCCGGACTTTCACCGCCGTTACAAAGGCGCCGACTCAAAGGTCACGTGCTCTCGCGCAGGTGATTTGCGGGGGCGCGTTTCTTCGGTGAACACTATTATAGCTCTTTCAGAATGGCCTCCGAGAGACAGCGCGCGCGTCGCCTGATCTCGGAGGCCGTTCTTTGAGACGCACATGCTGTCGCGCGAGAGCTTTGGGGACGTATGAGAGAGATTTTTGTTTGAGAAGTTATGTAGGACATTAGGCAAAATAAGAAGAGCTTGGTGGTGCAACCTACCACCCCGTCCATCCATCCGTCCGTCCGTCCATCCATTCCTACAAAACACGCATAACGAAGCGGCTTAATGTACAGCCGCCCATACTATAATACCACTACAGATGTGCTGGTTAACGGCTCCCTTCTCTCCGGAACAGCGCGATGAAACAACAAGCACTACCTGCATATCCTCACTATAACAAATGTACGGCATCAAGCGCATCACCCCTTTAATAATTAGAATAGTTTTCTATTATAGACTCGCTCGGCCATTCGCTTACATTGCCAATTCATCGTGGATTGTTTCTGCACAATTTATTAAGGCGAAAGCTTTATGTCTCATCAGTCAGTCGACCTTCAGCGAAAACGCGTCGGCGACACGAAAGGTACAAAAAGGCTACGAACCCTCGACCTTTGGTAGGAGCCTAACGCACGACCATTGGTGGTAATTAAGGCGGAGGTGATTAAAGCACAGTTAATTAACATAGAGTTAATTAAGGTACTCGAACTCCCGACCTTGGGTGGGAGTCGAACCCTCGACCATTGGAATTAAGAGGGATAACTAAGCGAAGTACAGTGAGCGAATTAAGGGGAATGACTAAGCGAATTAAGAGGATGAGTAAGCGAATTAAGAGAGATGACTGAGCGAAGAAGACTAAGCGAATTAATGGGGATGTGCATGTCATGTGTCCTTCTTTAAAGTATCGGCACTTGGGCTTTCGCCTTCAAGTCGTCTTAGGGATAACATAAAAGACCATGTGAATGTTTTTCTTGTTGTGTCAGAAATGCTACTGGCATGTTTTGCGTTGCTTTATTTTTACTTTGGCATTCGTTTGAATTTGGGATGTGTTCACTTTTATAGACTTGCTCTGTCAATGGAAACGCAGATTTCTGCCTCTGATTTACTTTACATGCGCAGAGAGAGAGATTTCGTCGTACCGTAAAGGTGTTGCAAGTGTCACGTGTATGTGTTGCCGCCTAAGCTAGAAAAAATTTTACCAAGCCTAAGCGATGCGTGCACATAAAATACTGTTAATGCCAAACTACACGTACGCGCGCCGACGCGTGATAGCTCGCGCCCACGCGCCTCACGCATGCGCAGATGGTGAAACACAGATCGTACGCGTCGAAGCGCGGCGCGAGCACGTATATATCTCCTCCAGAGAAATATCGGTGCTCTGGCTGCATCACAAAATTGCGAAACGACGTCTACCAAGGCGAAAATAGATGGTATAGTGGGCGCGTGCTGGCGCGCGTCTATCTTGTAGGTTGAAACCGCCATTACTCGCGAGGCGCGGTAAACGCAAGGCGCGCGGCAAACGCGATGCGCGCGGGCGCTATAGCTTTAGCGCGACGGTAAGCGTATACGTGTAGTTTGTCCTTAATTACAGCGCGCGTAGTTGGTCGCAGCAGCGATTCCACGCAGCCGTTGTTAAACCAAGGGCAAATACTTTCTCCTTATATGTTACCGCGTTTTATTTCTCCTTTTGGTCCTTCGTTTCCGCCTGCATGGAGAAGATAGTAGTACCTACGTGCGCCGTTTTGTTCCGCATGCAGCCATGCGACAGTAGAACTAATATAAGGCGCCTCGATGCATTGTATGCATTGTACTGTGCGCTTATACGGCCTTTGCGCGTTCCAACTTTGCGCTTTCACGTAATGTGCTAACCCTGTAACGTCCAATGAAGCATGAATATTATTTCTCTAGGTTTCATTCCCCGAAATTCCTATTTATACGCGGGAAACTTTAGCATAACCTGTAGTAGCGTTTTTGAAACGCCTGGAGCGAGTTCTCGGTCGTGGATAGCTCAGCAAACAGATTACCGACTTGAAGAGCTTGAAGTGGGTGTCAAACTTGGCTGCGAGAAATGACAAGAAATAAGTGTGTGTACGAATAAGGTTTGTTTTAGCCTCCTTGAATGTCCGCCTTCGGCATCCTTGAAAAAATCCTTGAATTGACCTTGAATTTTGAGTGAAATATTCTGTACGAACACTGGGGTTCGAAACCGGCTGCGACAACCGCACTTCAATGCGGGCGAAATGAAAAAAAAAAGAAAAAAAAAAAGAAAAGAAAAAAAAGTAAAGTAGAGAGAGGGGAAAAAAAAAAACGCTCGTTGCATATAGGGGCAGTTTCAAGAACCCCAGGAGGTAAAACATTGTAGTCTCCCACTATACGGCGTGCCTCATAACCAGATCATGGTTTCGGCACGCAGAACCACCGAATTTTAGTTAACCTTGTAAATTTGTAATGCCCAATCACAGTTGCACATCAAGGAAGCAAAAAAAAAAAAAAAAAAAAAGAACGAGAACAACTTGTACTGCTTTCTTGCTAGGCATGGACAGTGCATTTGCTCACAAGAAATGAAATGGTACTTGAATACTAAATAATGTAGTAATAAAGAGTAATTGGTTTGCCGAACTATTCAACGATATATAACTAAAAGCTTGCTCCAGCGTACTAAAAACGCTATTATAGACTGTTAAATTTCCCGTGATTAAATCAACCCATTTCAAACTATCAAATTCAGCGTAGCATATAGTATATTATACGCGGCGCGTTACAAGTTAACTCATTATTTAAATAGTAAAAAAAAGGTTCTTATTCTTTTCTTGGCCGCCATGCCTGTCTGCTGGTTCGATCGTCGTACTCGATTGTCTTTTTTTTTTGTTCCTTGTTCGGAGTCTTTGTTCCTTGTTCAATGTTTTGTTCTGCATGTGCGTCAACTAAACCACGTCTCTGCTAACCTGTGTCTGTGTGCGTCATGCGCAGTGGTCACGTGTCCGTCTGCGCACGTCCTTATGTGCGCGTGTCCGTATACAAACGTCGTAAAACTGCTGCGATGAGACCCGTCTAGCCATGCGTGACATCAAAGCAACCAGCGCCTCCCGAACTTTCGTTCATAAATATATTAAAAAAAAAAAAAAAAAAACACGAAAGAACGAAAACAGGTCGCTCACACTCGAAACATATTTCGCGATTTTTTCTCGTTCAAACTATAAGCACGCACGTAGGAGAGACCCCCCTGCATCTGTATCGTTTACGTCATATATACGCAGCTGTTCTATATAGCTTCCTTCGGTCGCGAATTCACTGGGAGCAGTGAAATCAACTCGCCGTTCGTCGTCACGGATGATGCACTGCTCGCCTTAGGCGCTATATCAACGCCTCCTAGATAGCACAAGACCTGTGCACTTCGATCCATGACGTCATGCTAACCTCGCCCGACTGCCATGGAATCGAACGGAGATGCTCCCGAGTAAGCCGCGGTGACTTTCACGTCACCGTTTTCCTCGCGCCGGCCTTCTTTTGACAGTGGAAATGTCGGTCCATGTAGCATGACGTCATAAAGCATCTAGGAGGCGTTGGCTACCGAAATGGACGCGCATTTACAAACCGCCGACAAAAGATTTCGGACAGCGGGATTTGAGAAAGAGCTCGAGTATCTCAGCAGCCTGAGCATGAGCCGGTGGTATTCATATTTCTCGGCCTGTATCCATATGCGAACAGCATGTTGTCGTATGCGGCTTTACCGTCTACGTACACGCTCGCATGCTGCTGGGAAATTCAGAAGTTTTTGTCAGATGATCGACGTCGGACGTAAACATTCTTTCGCTTTGTTTCTGGAAACAACAGCTATATAGCGCAGGTGGAAAACGCAGGGTACGGTATATGGGAACACACACGCAGCGCTGGCTTGGAACAATCCGGATTCATTGCGCGCGGGGGTCGCAGTATATAAGCACAGCTGAAAGAACGAAGCCTACAGGAGAACTCAGACCATGAAAGGTATATAATTTGTTTGAAAGAAGGCAGAGAGGTCGGCCAGACTTTGCACAGGGGGAAGGGGAACGGGGACATGAAGGTGTGATGAGGGATGATGATGACACGGACAAAAGGGATGCACAACGCTGAAAGCAAGTTCGACATTCTGTCGATAAGCATTCAGATATGCCATTCATGAAGCCACCACCCGGTTCCAGACCCTTGTGTGTGGTCACAGTTGGTCATAGTGGTCAGACCATATTGTACAAGAAAGAAGGGGGGTCGTAAAATTGGGTATAGCGACACTTACCTCAGATAGGTGGACGCAATATCGGGTTAAAGCTACGGAAGGGACAGCTGACGCATGTGTCTCCTGCATTGATGATCAGAAAACATGCTTCCCTAATCTCCGCTAATTCCCTAATTGCACTCGACCGCAAGTTTGCACTTCCGGAAGGCTGGGCTGAACCGCACAAGCATTTGGAACAGTGGACGGCTGCCGTTCCCCCCCAAAAATGCTGTCATTTGTTGTTTTCAACAAAAAAAAAAAAAAAGTCTCAACCAATCCAAGTCGCAACTCTCTCGTAAGCTTGTGACGCTGACTGTATTTTGATGTGCTTATTGTGGCTATCTTAGAAGCATGCGAACTAACTTCAGGTGCGCGGAGGGGCTATATAACGCCCTCTGCACCTGTTCAATAAGATTCAGATGCTTTATTTTCTGGATTTACAAACAGGAAAGGTGTAAACTCTGTGTTGTGACGTACCACGTGCCAATTTGAACTTTATGTGAACTCTGCGTTAGCACTTTCGGACCTATGTGTACCTTCCACGTTTCAGGTGATATATATTCAAGTGAATTCAAGTGATATCGACCTCTCCTCCTGTCTATTTATTAGAATCTACTCCTACTCCTCCATGTTGACATTGTATCTCTTTTTTGTGCCTGTTTTAGCCTGTTTATCTTTATTATGCGATGTCTCTGCGTCTATTCTTTTTTCCCTCGTTTGTTTCGTTTAGCCCGCCATTTTTTTATAAGCACTGTTTGCTTAAAAGAGGATTAGCGGGAAACATCCATGATGTGGACCTCTCCTGCGCACACATTTCATAAAAAACAAAGAAGGAAATGTACAAATGCTAGATGTATACACCAATACCTGACAGAGGCCTCTGTACCTATTGAACAGGAACTATAGCATTTCTCATGCGTGCTCGAACGATATAACAGGCGTGTGCCCTTCGACATGTTCTGTATAAGCATTGTTCGGAAGCACGTCATCTGTGACGCTCCTCCACTTCGCATCTGCGCATGTTCCTGCCTGCCGTGGGTGGTGCGTATAGGGGAAAAGAAAACAAGAAGCGGCATACCGAAAGAGTGACGCTTTTTCGGGTGACGTCAATCCATTCACGTTTCCTCGTTTATAATCTCGAACATTTTCCCGTTCATACACTGGGCTCGCGTCGTGGGCTGTGTCGGGCGTCTTGCTTCGTCAGCGGGGTTTTAACGTCTCGAAACAGCGCACTGGGTTACCATTGACGCCGGGCATATTTCGACCACCTGGGATTCTTGAACGTGCACCTAAATCTAAACACATGATTTACTTATTTTATTGATTAGGTATACTGCTCAGTATTAAAGGGAACACCCTTGTATTATTTGTCTACCAATCGATATAGCTAAACAATTACTTGAAGGTACGCAGGCTATATCTTTTAATGTGTGGATATTAGCCTATAACACGTCGACTTTAACATTTTTTTTTTTTTTTGCATGATCCAGCGTAGCTTTTGTTTTTTCACTCCGCCTCTGTGAGATTGCGGCCGCTGCTGCCCGGAGTTGAACCCACGACCTCGCCCTCAGCATAAGAAACTCTATTGAACCAGCGCTGCCGGCTTTCGCCAGATTCTAGTGACTAAAGCTGTGAACCTCGGCAGTTCATCTATATTAGCAAAGGACACGGTGCAACCAAAAGTGCTCAGTGTCTTGTGATTGCGAACAATTAAGAGCGTGCCGCATTTTAATATTTCCGTATGCAGTGACTGTACAGACGTGCTGTGTATTGCTGCACTGTGAAACAATTTGCACCCTTAAAAGCGAGTAAGGGTGTAAAGGCTGTCTGTAGCTCACGTCTTTACACTCGAAAGGGTGTAAATGTGTGAGTTATAGTTACACCCTTGAAAGTGAGTAATGGTGTAGATAGATAGATAGATTTTATTGATAGGAAAGACAGAGGGCTCGACCTGAGCTAGTGTGCTCTCGTCTGCTACTCTGTACTGGGTATAGGAGGGAAGGGGAGTCAAAGCACTGTGGTGTATGATGATGATAAGAGGAGTGGTGAGTGCTTATGTACTTTAGACGGTGGCCTTACTAGAGTTCATTGCCATTCACACCACAATAACTAGGCACCCATTAAAAAGTGATCACGTGGCCACCTAGCTCGGCACTGCGATGAAGTTCAGCGATTTCTAGCACGAGCAGGTAGTATGGCCCTCTCTCTAAAAAGCACTTTAGCGCTCGTAGCGCTGATTTGGCATCGCAGAATGGTGTAAATCTGTATGTAGCTCACATCCTTATACCCAAGAGGGTGTAAAGGTGTGAGTTATACACAATTTACTCTTTTAAAGGTGAGCAAGGGTGTAAACCTGCCTATACCTCACATCCTCACACCCAAAAGAGTGTAAATGTGTGAGTTATAGACATATTTGCGCCATTCGTCATGTCTAAGGGTGTAAATTGTTTTACACTGTTTCGGTGGAACGGCTGACCGTTGGTGGAATATTAAACTCTAGTTTTTCGAGTAAATCACAGTTAAAATGTAGTTTCGAGAACAGTTTTCAAAGCGTGCATTTCTCGATATTCGGACATTTGTTTGACGCAAACTGTTGCATTTATTGTAAAAGATAGGATCAGACATGCTTCATTTTCAGTTTGCGCCTACCGTGCGCAGATTGTCGACTGTGTTTCCCAAAATGCCAGAGGAGCTGGAAAGCCGCTGTAATGTAATCTAGTGGTGAAGTTCTGTGTACAGTGCGAGGCTCAGTATGACAGGGCACACCCATTTTATTATTTGTCTACCAGTCATATCCAAACAATTTCTTGAAGGGACGCAGGACTATCTTTTAATGGTGTGGGGGTCAGCGTAATACGCCGATATCAGCATTTTTTTTTCGCTGGTAAAAGTAGAAGTGTTTTAGCTATACTGGATTTATCGCCATCTAGTTGTTCCCTTTAAGAATGGACCGTACTGTACAGTCACCGTCATACTTAGCCCGAACACGCCTGAAGCGCATTTTTACTTCTCCAGCGAAGGGTGCCGGAGATTTCTGGTTTAGTTCGCCTCGAATGTAAAGCCCAACGTATTATTTTTGCTACGCTGAGTTTGAATCCTCAAAACTTTCAAATTTAACAGCCAGAAGCTTAACCCAAAGCCTATAGTGGCGATTTTGATATTCTTCAGCGAGTTTTCAGTTGTTCAGCAGGCCAATCGCTAATTAATAATTGCTAACCAATCTTCATAACGTAAAATTTTATCGTTTTCAATGTGATTAGCATTCTTTTGGAACTTCTCCCAGTTTGCGTTATGTTTGTCGGTATGTCTATTCATGTCTAACCTCTCTCGCACCAACTTGGGTCACTGAATATGTGCCGCTCTTAGATGAACTTCTATGACATATCACAACTCTGTCTGTTTCGTTACTTCCATCGTTATAATAATCGTAATAATCATCATAACATATGAAAGATAACACGAATCACACGCACATCATAGGAAACATTGCTAATCGCATTAAAGTCGCCAATCATCTTTTAAAGGATGGTTGCACCTGCAATACTTTATAGTACGAATGTATCTTCCGTGGCCAGAATTAAATGTGGACAAGTTGTTCTCATTTTCCTGGATGCGGAATAGTGTTTAGACTTTGAGGCCTTATTGCGTCTTCCTTCAAAGAATTTCATGTTTACCCCTACAGCCCGATCAGTGTTAGAAGTTTAACTGCTAGGGGTTTGTCTTCATCGTTCGGATTAAATCTGACGGGGACTGCGCATACAGTATACATCGTATATACCTGCCTGGAAAATCGATTTTTACGTATTTGTTTCGCAAACGTATCGCCCGGCCTCATCGTCAAATGGAATTAAAACATCGAAAGAGGACCGGCGCCACCACGATTACGCGCGCCGTGCCGCGACCCCACCCATTTTCCTGCGAAGTCACGCGATATGCGTTCGCAACACTCTCTCTCTCTCTCTCCTTTCAGTCAAGCGTCGCGTGACTTGACGGGCGACACGATGCGATCCCCGCTTCTCTCTCTCTCTTTCCGTCACGCTACGTCACCCTTTCGACGTCGAGCCTCTGCAAACAGCACTCCAGCGGTAGCTATTTTTCTCTTTCCCTCCTCCTTGGTGTAATTCCCCCCCCCCCCCCCCTCCGCTCTTACTCTCTCCTTGTAACGTCGAACGCCCGCCGAAGCGCGATTAACCGACGGCTCCTTGGCATTCCCGGACACGAAACAAGGGCCATATTCTCCATCGATCATTTGAGGGGGTACGATCACATTTGCGTGTCAAGACTTCCAAGCCTTTAGTCTCAAGTGCCGCTTGTTCTGTATTCCGTCTCTTTTTTTTTTCTTTAGAGAGAGAGAGAGAGAGAGAAAGGGAGTAAAATGAGATGAGAAAGGAGAAATACGCGGGGAGGTTAACTGGATAAGTGGTCTGATTTGCAATCTAAGGCACGAGGAAAGGAGGTATTGGGACGAAAATGTATATTAAAAAGGTAATTGCTGCAGATCGAACGCACATGTTGGAATCAACAGCGGTTAATTAGATCCTTTACAACTGACGGCGATGCGTACAGTTTTGTTTACATTCATCCTACGCAACCGGGGCAATCTCATGGACTGTTCATGTTTCTCCACCACAAAGGTCACAACTTTATTGCCATGCAATTTTTTTGCGTTCGAGCTCTCTACGCCGCTCACAATATGACGAAATGCAAACAACCAAATCAGGTGCACGCACTGTCGTGAGACAGTGTGTTCCACCTGACAGTGACATCACCGATGTCACAAAGACGCAGGCGATGCATGATGCTTGCGCCTCTTTCCAGCCTTTATATCCCTCACCCACAGTGCAGGGTAGCAAACCGGAAACTCACCTCCGGTTAATCTCCCTACCTTTCCCCCCTCTCTCTCTTATCGGGGGAAGAATGAGGATGATAGGTGGTATGCGCAGAAAAGTACGACTCGTATCAAGCAGCATTGACGGATTCTGTATCTCTTCTGTCACAATGGAACATACCATTATGGAGGATTGGGCCATGAATGGGCACACCCTCCAGTGGCACACCCGCCAGTTGCACACCCGCCAGTTGCACACCCGCCAGTTGCACACCCGCCAGTTGCACACCCCCAGTGGCACTCCCCCCAGTGGCTAAATAAAAACGAGTAAATCAATGAATTCGTCGAATATAATTCGCCATTATATTAACAAGTCGATGTGCTTTAGAGAGATCTGTGAGCCGCCATGAAATTAATGTTCATGTTTTATGTAGGAACCGCAGTGAGATATGCCCATTTCTGGAGGATTGGCGAAAAAACGGGCATGCATCCTGTGGCAGACATACTGAGTGGCTAAATCAAAGAAAATAATGTAAATCAAGGAATTCGTTAAATGTAGTTAACCGTTTCATCAGCAGATCCTAGTGCTTTAGAGGTGCCTGTGAACAAACATTATGTGTTCAGGTTTTATGTCGGAAATGCATTTTCTTTTGTTACGCACAACAGAGCTGCGCATACTTGGCCAGCATGCAATGGTTGTATGAGCCACTTAGCTGGTAGTATCATGTGGCATTCGCAGTGGTTTACGCAAATATGTCCGCCGAGATAGCGAAGGACCCGACAGTATACGCAGCAACCAGCAGCCAGGCAGCCGCGCGAAGCCCGGTGAAGTATAGGCTTTAAAAGGTGTTTCACCCCGGCCACGACACGATCTTGGATTTATAGACTGACTTACCTTGGTCGACCTCCTGGGAGACGAACGTGCAGTCGGGTTTCATGTGAATTGCAAAACGGTGCTATGGTCGTAGTGGCTCCACGACTGCACGGCGGTGCCGACGTACGAAAAGTTGGTTTCATAAATGCCACTAATTGGAACCGTGTTTAGTTCTAAAAATATTCGTATGTCGACGCCACCGTGCACTCGTGGGTCCCCCTCGACCGTAGGCACCGTGTTACAACTCGTACTGAACGAGACTTTACTTCCTTGGAGCTAATTGGATCACTGGGATAGATTTATATGAGCATCTCTTTGAGCCCCAACCCCCTTTATGCATCCCTTTATGAACGAGCGTCTCAGTTTACTTTCATTGCAAAGTATCAAACTGGATCCATCTCTGGCTAAACTTCCCTGCCTTCCCCTCCTCTTCGCTTAATGGATCAATTGATATGGCGTTTAGGTTCGAATTACGCTAATGTAATGCGGATTTTATGTTGCGCAACGGCTGGAATGCTTACCTTAGCTGTGTCACCGTGTGTGTTAGCCATTCCTCCCTTCGTCTCGCGCTCTGACAAGCGCGTGTTTTAACTTCTGCCGGCGTATCGTATAATATAGGTATAGGTGTTGCGCCATAAGCCACGGTTCTTATAATCTGCGCAACAGCGCGCCTAAATTGTCCTTTGCCTTTCGCCAACGTGACCAAGATCAAGTTTCTGAACCCCGATACATTAGTGGTGGCAAGCAGAGTTCTCCGACCAGTGTCGAAACATCGCTACAAACCGCGGCGATATCTTGGGTGCCTTTGTATACAAAGTAAGGGAATGGGGTTAATGGATTCGCCGCGCTGGCTAAGCATGCTTTATTGCACTACATAAAATCTATAGTTTATTGACAACGAGATTAAACTCACCCGTCGCCTGACCGAAAACTGCTTTAATGCCTCGTCCGACTTTAAAAGGGATACAGTATAAGTGCTGAATGACAATATTGTTTGTTTGGCTTTATGGCGGGGCACTGATTTATTCCTAAGAAGCTGCCGCCACAGGATGGAGTAACCTTCGAAGTGATCCTTTTCCTTTCCAGGCTCATGAAAAAAAAATAGAGGGAGGGGGGGGGGGGGGAAGCAAAGGGGCAATCGCGGATGCTGCTCCGAGGTGAAACTAATGAAACTGCTTTATACGAAATACCGCTTTATTCGTGGTTTTTCGTGACCCCGATGGCAGTGAATGAATTTCAGACCTAATTATTCGAAACAGAGTGGCGCTGGACTCTGCTTAATAGGAAGTGCGAAGCGGTATACCGCGAAGTTCGTTATATACATCACTTCGAACTAAGTAAAGCTAGATACGTCACTTCGTACTAATTAAAGTAGCACTAAGCAGACGCCACTGCGCGGACAGTGGTCAACAAAGCGTATCGACTTCCGTTTTCGCTGCTTGACTCTTTTAACAGAATGATTTCATCGTTTCCTTCTTGTGACGATGAGCGCGATGATTATGCCTGTCTGTCCACGCTCTTAGTGCAGGTATAACGCTCTTACGAAGCGCCGAATGTCCTTCGAAATCTCCCGGGAGCTCCCTCCAATGGCTGGCCTATGCGTGACAGTTTGCTCAATTTGCATATCGACGCGGAAAAGGACGCGAAAAAAATAAAAAAGACAACAGCAACCGTACACACACGCGGGGCATAGTCGAACAAGAGTGGAGGACCACGCCTAGATCCCTCGACTGCGTGCGCGCGTTATTTCCCCTCGCGCGGTCCGACGGAAGCGAAATTTGCATTCGCGTCACCCGTCGTTGTCCTGAAGCGCCGTCAAACTTGCTGCGTCGACGCACTGAAAGAAGAACAACGTCAGAAAAGACTGGAAAAGAACGCGTGGCGCGGGTGTCGTTCGCTTCCGCGTGCGCTGTGATCTCGCGTCGCTATCATCACGCATATATATATATATATATATATATATATATATATATATATATATATATATATATATATATATATATATATATATATGCATGCGCGACCTGTTCGCGCAGGCACGTCACTCGAATTATCGGACGTGCGGCCGCTCCCACAACCCGCCACGATGCACCGCGATAACGCGGCGCAGTTATAATCCCTGGCTATACCGCGCCAGTGCGTGGCTGCGCGCGAAGCGCGGGTCGTTATCGTGAGTGTATGCATATGAGCGGCCCCAGCCGAGATTAACCCGACCGACGGGAAAAGCCGTTTGTTTTTGGCGGCTCTGGCCGTCGAGAGTTCAGCATTCGCCTCCTCTGCCCCCCCCCCGCCTCTTCTTTCTCCCTCTCTCTCTTCGCACTCTGTCGTTTCTTTCCTTCGCTTCTGGTGAATGGGTTTATAGTTAGCCTCGCGCTTCTTTTGTTCATCGCCTTCGCTTCTTGCTGTATACGCTTTCGGTGCATTTGGATGAACGTTAGTTGTACTGCGACGCTTTCCTGGCCCCGTTCGGGGAGCGGCGCTGCATGCTTGCTGCTGTCTTGTTTCTCCTGCTCCGAGTGTTGTTGACGCGGTGAGAGTCGGGGTGCGCGGCTGATTACGATTCGTCGGGAAGTAGTTTTGCTCGGGGACCCTCTCTCTCGCCGGGGCACTGATTAACAAGCTTTCGAAGAAAAGCACGAGCGAGCGAGATCTCGTTCAGGAAGCAGGTGGGATTACGGAGGGTCCCCGCTCGACCATTTTCGGGGATTTTCGCAGACCGAGGGGTCGCTGAGTGCTCGCGCACCGGTGAATATGGCGAGACTTGTATATGAGGGTGTGTTTGGACGACCGCGCGAAGGCGCTTGCTAGCGTCCGGTGGCAGCGGGATGCGGAGGTGCTTCTCGGTGTCCGAACTTTCGGAACAGAATCCTAACAATCCTTATGATATTTAATCTGCCTAAGAATAGGAACTAGCTTATAGGGACAGGATCCGAATGAAAGTACAGGTTGAGCTGCTGTAAACAGCGAACGCGTTATTTATGTCCGTATTTCTTGATTCTATGGATGTCAAATGTCGTGGCACGACTGGTGCCGTTGGTCGTGACACCGGTGTTTTTGCATCCGTCGCAAAACAAATGTCTGAATGTTGATCGTTCCCCTTCGAAAAGACAACTTCAACGTAATTTCACTTTGGCGAAATCGGTCATAAATGAATATACTCACATAGTATTTACGATACTTCAATAGTTAAATAGTATACTATATATATATATATATATATATATATATATATATATATATATATATATATATATATATGAAAGACAATTTTAAGAATGTTGGACTTTCTAAAAATCACCCGATATATAGCGCAGTGACCTCCGAAACATTAGAGAGTTTTGTAATTGGGGGCTGCTCTTGGGTTTAGAGGAGCAACAGAGTTTGAGAATTGGGTCAAACGCAAACAGCGTTGGGTGGAGCGCTCGGGACGCTACAATGGGGAAAATGAAAAAGTGCTTGAAAGCAAAAAAAAAAAAAAAAAAAAAAAAAAAGAAAAGAAAAGAAAGAAAAGCTTTTCGTACCAGTGAAAACGAACAGAATGCATTTTTGAGCAAAAATGGCAAACAATAAAATGTAATAAACATAATCACTGTGTTAGTACTATGAATTAAGTATGCTATTTTAACCCAAGATGGCTTGGAGACCCACGCTAGTATTCGATTTTGGGCCTTGTGTTACAGTGTACTAGTACGCTGTACTTCTGTCAACGCGAACGCAAGAGCCGAAGACTGGCTGGGGTTCGGCGCATGCGCACTTGCGGCCCCTAATGTGCTTGGGTCCCCAAGCCGCTTGGGTCCCCAATTCTAAAGCTCTCTGTTATTTTCCCGACGTCAGCTGGGGCCAATAGTTAATGGTTTGTCGGCAAAGATGCTCTGTACTGTAATACAAAGTGCGAAATGTCGAACCTGACAAGTTTCAAAAAACACTTTTGCTGTATCATAGCGGCCCACGCCAAAACCACCAAGATGGCGCAATGCCTGCATACTGTACTTCATGACGTCGTGCTATTATAGGCCCGAAATTTCCATTGCCAAGCCCGGCGAGGTGAAAGTGGTGACGTCAAAATCACCGCGGCTATACTCGGGATCATTTTGCATTAGATTCTATGGCAGTCGGGCCAGGTAGTGTGACGTCATGAATCGGAGTGCACAGGCCTTGTGCTATCTATCTAGGAGGCGTTGCCCAAGCACGAGAAAATACTTAGAACTCCATGACGTCACGCTGACGTCTGTATACGCTGTGGTCTCTGCCACTCCGATCCATGACGCCATGCTAACTGGCCCGAAATTTCCATTGCCAAGCCTGGCGTGACGAAGGCGGTGACGTCATGGGTCGGAGTGAACAGGCCTTGTGTATTTGAGTGGTGCTGTCTATGTCCGAAAAAAAAAAAGGGGGTGTCGGAACCCTTGACCTTCAATTTAGCTTTTAATGAGCAATTCATTAGAGCGAAATAAACGAAGACAGAGTTGTGAAAGAATACTTAATTTGAGTCTGAGCTGATTAGTGTTCTTTTGCCGCACCCAGCGAACTGAGACAGTGTACTTTTTCTTATAGTCTCCCAGAGGTGAGGTCGTCGATGCAGGGTATGGAAGCGTTGAGGATGCCCTGTGTCGTGAACGCATGCAGAGCGCCATCCAGTCGCCTTCCCGTGATATTCCTTTTTTTTTTTTCGCCCGAAAAATACGGGCGCATTGTTCGTACTGGAACACAGCTGCCGCATAGCGCTTACGTATGTTTCTTATCGCGCCGAGAAAGAACTGGAAAGACAAGAAAAACAAACAAGCCAAAAAAAAAACAGACACGTGCCTGCACCGATTCGTTGTATTCCTATTTGACCTGCGGCAGCCTGTCTATAGCTGCACTGTCCGCGTTTTCGTGCGCTAGAAATCTTGCTCTATACTCGTTTGCATACGGCTACAACCTGCGTCAATGACAGTCGTACAGTCTGCGTTCTCTTTCGCGTTCCGTATGCAAATGCGATATGCGTGCTCGTTCAATTTCCACGCCATCCCGTAATCCCCTCCCGCAGTGTGTGTAAAGCGACGATAACGCAGTATTTGGATGTCGCGTGTTTCTTTAATTTTTTTGTTTTTGCTTGCGTCCTTACTTATTTGCTTATCTATATAATGTTTCTTTTGAAGTGTGCGCACTTAGAATTTACCGAGGATTTGCGCGATCGACCCATCGTTCGTAGGTTTTATGCCGCACCGCTCCTCTTCGAAAGTTTCCTGCTCGTTAATTGGTTGTTCTTGGTGCTTGATGTTTGCGAGTATACTCGAAATCTGCAGTGAACTGCTTTTCCGTTATAGTTAACACGTTTTCGCACTGTTTAAAAATGACGCACCGAAAACTCTTAACGGTGGCATCAGTAGCATTTGACGGCATTTATAATTTTTACCTGTAATTCTCTATCTTTAATAATTTAGGACTGTCGTGGATAACACATGCCGTGTATAACACGAAAGCTCCAACTCGTAACTCGCAGTAGCTCTGTGACATTCTACAACGGGCACGCAGTTTGTATACAGCTTTCTTTTAGATTGTACACTATGTTTAAAGTTTGCCTGTGAGAGATAGAATTTTAATACTCCAGATGGATTACTCGAGGAGGCTGACATTACTTACACAATAGCAGGAAATGCATAATCGACTAATTAAGAGAATTTAACTAATTGATCACTGCTCTACTAATCGCCACTGTACTAATTATATGTTGGAAATAAATCTTGTCTTGGACTTGTTTTACGGCACACATTTCAATTTACGAATGGCTATAGCTGGTGTGTATGCAAGGCATGTTGACTTGGAACTGATTCTAATGACGACAGCCACTTTTCAAATATGCGCCGTTTAAACATACGGTAAAAATGTACTGTTTTTTCAGTTATTTGTTAAGACAACGCCATTTTATGCATTCAAGCACAAAAAGTAACTGGACCGTGGATGTATTTCTTCGCACACTTTGGAATGAGTATATCTCGAAACTGGTGTCATCTTGAGAGTTATTTTCAAATGGATATCACTTTGCGGCCTAACCAGCTACTTGTCGTACTTTACTGCTATATATGCAATGTACCTTAATAACGTAAGTAGTTATAAACGTCTATAACAAAACTGTATTAATTAGTCGATTTGTCATTTCGTTTTATCGGGCATGTCTGCCTCTCCGAGTAATCCAGCTGAAAGACCATTCTGTAGCTTGCCGTCGGTGACCTTTTAAGAATTCTTTATAGCGTATAATACACACACACACATTCTCTCTCTCACACGCACGCACGCACCCACGCACGCACGCACGCACGCACGATATATACACTCTCGCGGAAAAATACGACTTGCGATCTTAACGCACAACCAGAGCACAATGCGCAGTAAACGAACAAAACCCGCACGGCCGCGCGCCTTTAATTATGACGCCTCGCCATAGCTAGCTCGGCCTTCCGCATCGTAAAACCTCGGACTGCCGTATGATCTGGTTAATAAAAGTAGGGCTGCGTTATTAAACCGAGCTCTGCAGTTCTTCTATTTCTTTCTTTTGTATACATCCTCGAGAATCGCTTCGCTCCTTATGTTGTGTTCCGCTTATTATACGTCTTCCAGCCGGCTGCAAGCCGACTATCTATGTAGTTAAGTTTGCTTTTGTTCGCACCTCCTTTCCGCGCGTTTCTTCTTCTGTTCACGCTTAAGTGCCTGCTACTTGAAATAAACTGAAGCTGGCCTTCCTGTCACCTTTACTATTTCTTATTCCCTTAAAACAGCTTCTAGATTGCACCTTTTTGTTGTAGTTTTGATGTTCTGGTGTTCAGTACTTGCGAACAACTCGATAAGTGCAGCAGCTCGTGGAATCCGAAAAGCGCCGAGATTCCTTTATTACATTTAATCTTCTTTTTTTTTTGCAGTTGCGCTGTGCTGTAAAATTACGAACACGCCAGAGTGGGACTCAACGACACCCGTGTACTTAATTTAGGTGCACGTTAAAGAACCCCAGGTGGTCCGAATTTTTCGGAGTCCCCCACTACGGCGTGCCTCATAATCATATCGTGGTTTTGGCACGTAAAACCCCAGAATTTTTTTTTTTTAATTTTTAACGACTCGCAGTGAAGACACGGTACTTATTTTATTGTCTCATAGACAGAAAAAGAAAAAAAGAAAGAAAAAAGAAAAGAAACGAAGGCTGGCTGTAAGGCAGCGACGAGTTGGGAACACGAAAACCGCGAGTACACTTATATTGCTTCTTAAAGGATGCGTGGGTTTCGTCATCGCGTATAGCTTGCTTGTCGTGGGCTGCTTGTTACGGGAGCGGCCATTTATGTTACCCTAGAGGTGTTCCCGATTTAACAGATGTAATTTTTCGCTTCGGTATTAAACGAAGTGGTTTTGCTACGTTCAGTCTTGTAGTATTTTTGTGAGATAGATGCGATCTATCTATCTATCTATCTATCTATCTATCTATCTATCTATCTATCTATCTATCTATCTATCTATCTATCTATCTATCTATCTATCTATCTATCTATCTATCTATCTATCTATCTATCTATCTATCTATCTATCTATCTATCTATCTATCTATCTATCTATCTATCTATCTATCTATCTATCTATCTATCTATCTATCTATCTATCTATCTGTATTTGTAAATAATGCGTGAATTAAGTAGTGAGATGAAATCAGGTGGTGAGATAATGTAGTTTAATACAACCTTTTTATGGATTGTTTGCGATGATGTTATCTTTACCGCCATCTTGGATTGCTAGCGCGTCGAGAAGCAGCGTAAACAAGAAACCTGACGGCACGCCAGCTGGACAGGCACGTCTTGCGCCGAACGACAAATCGATAACGTGCGATAATTCGGTGGAAAACGGGTCACCGCCAAAAGCCAAGAAACAATGCACGCGTGATAATGTGCTGCCATGTTTGGGTGCTACCATGGCATAGTGAGAAGCGGCGTCGGTGACGTCGCGTAAAAAGTATTCATATGGTGTATAAGGCTCGCGCTCGGTGTTTCCGCAAGTAGAGATGAGCGCTAAATCGAGCACGCTGTGTGGAACAATGTCTCTCGAACATTTTTTTGTTGTTCTTGTTTCTTTGTTTTGTTTTTCTGGTTAATAACTGAGATAAAGTAGAAAGTTCGGCTTCCAATTAAGGAGATGCTATATTTAGAAATCAGCTTAAAAGGACATTTGCTCTAAAAGAATTCGTTCACGGGCTAGTTGCTACATTTCGCTCGAGTACTGAGTTTGCGCAGCGCAAACAAACAGGACAAGAAGGCACAGAAAACGCCGTGGATGGCGCCTGTCCACATCGCTTTGTGTTCCTTGTCCTATTTATCTGCGCTGCGCAAACTTAGTACTCGAGCTAGAAGGACTCCTCCACAAAAGATAAATGTATCAGAAAAAGACCTCTCTCTCTCCCCCCCCCCCCCCCCCCCCACACACACACACACACACAGAAAAAAAAAAGAAAAATAAAGTGTCACGCTACCTAAAGAAATATCGAACGAATGAACTCGGTGACAACACTATATATACGCTATACCAACAAAACAACGAATGACACACTTGCTCGGGCCAGTCGCTGTAGTAGCCACCTTATTATTCGCGCGCCAGCGTATACACTTTATACTGAAACTGCGAATGAAAGGGAAAAAAGGATAAAAGAATAAATAAAGACGGCGCACCATATCACTGCGCGCGTCTAATTAGGGCGGAACAAGGAATAGCGACTCTCATCTGTCAATCGCACTAATCCAGCTAATTGTTTTGTAATTGCAGGCTATAGCGCAGTCTGTGTTTAATTCGAATGGCACGTGATTGCGATCGTAACCGAAGCGGCTGGCGCCTATAGCTCTCCCAGACGAGATATAGCCTCCCGGTTTTTGCTAGAGAGAAGGGGTCTTGGTCGGACGCGCGTAGCGTTAGGCCCGCGGAATACGATACAGCGCCAACGAGGACCTGTCGATGACGCCTGATATGCCGGCCGGCCGGCGCAACTTTCTCTGCGCCAACGCAAGCACGCGGATACGCCCGGCCGCATGTCTTCCTAATTAAGCCTTCGCTGCGGCTGCGATACGCATCGCTGCTTCCTCTCCCGTCTCCTATGCCCACTGCACACTTCCTCTGTCTTCTTTGGTTCGATCGCCCGATGGTCTCACCTGTCCATAGAGTTTCTCACTATATTACCTAGAGGGAAAACTGGCGCGGCTGCGCTGTGGTATCCATGGGAATGCCGGTATATTGTGACTTCGGATTGGCATCGTTCTCGGAGAGCCAGAAAGCCTTGAAGACGCGCCTGGCTAGCGCCGTTCCGTCTGTCACAATGATTTTTTTTCTGCTAAAACAGCGCGCAGAAAGCCGCTTTAGCTTTTTTATTACACAAAAACACGTTTTGTTTAATTTTGAGGACTTACTTTTGGATGTATGACGTTAAACGTAGTTTAACAAATTAATGTCGATAACATGTGGTATAACTGGTGCCTTACAAAGGTCTACACCTAAGTAAGTCACTTCATTTCGCCTCGGGAAACTGCTATCTAGGCAGCTTCTGTATCCAACGCCGCCACGCACGCCCGAGGAGTTTCTCGAGTTGAGACTTTGGCGCCGTGTGTATCGCTCGCCCTTCGACGATGACTGCGCGTGCTGCTGCTGCTTGAAGCGGCCGTTGATGAATGCTCCGCCGTTAATTATGCGCACGGCTTTGTCTTGCTCATTACGGCCGCCCGCTTTAACGGCGCCGCGACCGCGTGATAAGTTACGAAGTGGGACGAAGGGAAGATTAATAATGTGGGGCAAAAGCCGCGGGTATGTATGTATGCGCGTAAACCTCATTTGCGCTCGAGATCGTGCGCGCGCCCTAAACTTGTTGCTTGTGCGGCGCAGTTTCGGTTGTTCTGCGCTTGTCCACTGTTGAGGTGACAGATCGCACATCACGTATCTTGATGTAGTAACCATACTCTGAAAGTAAAATGGATTTTTTTTTTTTTTTTTTTTGCGAGAACAGTGAAATATCGGAATTCACGCTTTGTGTTGTCAGTTCAGGAATGAAATTATTTACTGGAACGTATAGTTACTATAACGGACTTCTCGTCTTTTGAAGCAAAATTGCTTGAGTATCTCGGTCGAATCGACATGCAGTGACCATGATGACATCTGTGTGCTTGCGTCAATGAAATCACTATTTCAGGTAGTATCTCTCTGTTGATCCTGAGACGACATACAGTACGCGCAATGCTATGCTGTGTTGCCTTGTAAATTTCAGGGTGTCGAACCGAAAAAAATTACCGGTTTGGCTCGGATTCGGGTTCGACGCGCTCTGATTTCGTTCCGGTTACGTTCCGGTTCGGATAAATGAAAATTTACAACGTTTCGCGAACCGATTCGCAACGCTGAACCGATTCGCAAACTGGCTCGGTGCAATTGATTTTATCTTGTGCCATGACGTCGAATTCCGCATAGTTCTATCGACTTGTCCAAATTTCCGGAACTTTTACTAGTCCACAGCAGCTCAAATACGAGAAGGTACTCTGATGTCCATGACGTCATACTGACGCACTGGCGCGGTTGCTTGGGCACGAAATTAAAAAAAAAAGAAAACATTGAACTTCGACTTTCATCATCTCTTCAAATAAATAACCACTTACTGTGAAATTAACGGATAAAAGAGTTTCTGAAGAATACTTTATCAGCCCAAACTCATTTAGTGTTTCTCTGTAAGATCTTGTACCCCCGTTGAATGAACGGGGGGTATAAGGTGTCTCAGGTAGGCTGGTCGACGTTCCGATAGGTGGACCTATCGAAATGTCGACCAGCCTGTTTGAGACATCTTAACCTGCTAGCCTGGCTGAGCTGCCTAGCACGAGGTCGCGATATCGAATCACGGCCACGGCAGTTGTGTTTCGATGGGGGCGAAATGCAAGAACGCCCGTGTACTGTGCATTGGGTAGACGTCAAAGAACTCCAGGTGGTGAAAATCAATCCGGAGTCCCCCACTATACGGCATGCCTCATAATCATATCGTGGTTATGGCACGCAGAACCGCAAAATTGATTGATTGATTGATTGATTGATCGATGCACCTTATACACCTGTTCATCCATCCCGCAGGTATTACGTAGGAGTATTATTATAATCATTACACAGAGCAGAGGTACGCTTACTGGCACTGCTGCGCCGTTCGATTTCCTATGAACAATCCATTCGGTAGCTGCCACTGCCTGTGTGCCCGATCTTTGCTTACTCTCCTGAATAGGTATGTGCCATTGTGACACAAACAAGAAGTTCACAGGCAGTTGAGGGCTTGAAGGGATGGAACAGTGGCAGAACACGAAACGTCGCTGGAGTGGACGTTTCGACAAGGGGGACTACTCGTCTTTTGTCAGGGTAGCAACAGCTCTACTGCCATCCATCTTGCGACACAAGGGGTACAGAATGCATTAAATGTTTTTACATGTGTGACACGAGGAATGTGGAAGTTGTGAACATTGCATGAGATTACACGTTGCGTATAGGATGAAAATAAACACAAGTGTACGCATCGCCGTTAGTCGTAAAGTGTTTGTTTAACCATTTCACGAAAGCTTCGCGTCACATAGAGTCCAACATGAGTTTACAGGGAAAACACCAGTCAATAAGACGGACAAGAGAAGGGAATTTACATCACAGCGACTGGACTAACTCTGCTTTATTGAAAAGAGCACGTTCCCAGCAAGGCTAACGGAGCATGCACAGCACAGCCGGCACTAATCACAAGGCAATGACAACGGGATATAGCCGCAAAATCTATCGCGACCGATCTAAAAATGAAAATTCCTTTTCGAGCAAGTTCACCGAAGTTGCACTGATCCCAATCATCACCATGCATACCGATGTAGTAAGCTTCTAGAATTTCAGTGGCTTCCAAGTCACTGCGGCGTCATAGGGAACGAACACGCCGATAACGCTGCTCGGTCAGCTCTTCAAGGCGACGAAGAGGAGCCGATACCGTTATCAAGGACAGATCACGTTCTCCCTGTGGAACGCAGGAAGTTTTCAAAGCAACCGGCTGCACAACCTAGACTCTTCTCTGCGCCTTTGCATCCCAGCTGGACTCTGCCGTCGCGAAGCTATATACCATGCTTTGTCGAATATGGCTAGGAGTGGTCTTTACTAAGTCTTTTGCATTCCGAATCGGATGGGCTGACGACGCCTCGAGTGATGACTGTGGTAGCGAGGAGACTCTTCTGCACCTTCTCTGTGACTGTCATCGCTACTATTTACAGAGACGATCGCTCGCAATCGCGATAGCGCGCTATGACCAATGACCTTTGATGACAGAGGAACTTACTTTAGAATGCCGACATCACAAGCCATCGCAGCGGAGGGCGACGAAGGCACTGTTGCAGTTTTTAAGGGCAACAGACTTGGACAAGCGGCTGTAGCATGAATAGATATTTATAGTGCTGCAAGTGCTACTGTGTTGTGCCACCTGTGACCGATTGTGATTGTGCTCCTTTCTTTCTCTATCTATGCTTTGCTGTCACTTTACCTCCCCCTCCCCTCTGTCCCCAGCGTAGGGTAGCAAACCGGTTCTTCCCATCTGGTTTACCTCCCTGCCTTTCCCCTTTATTCTGTCTCTCTCTAGAATTCGCACTCTTCTTTGCGCCCCCCCCTGCCTTTTCCAAGAATAACATTGCTGAACAGCGGGTAGCAATCACGTACGCCGCAATGGCGAGGCAGGTTTGCTGCTTCGATCATCAGAGCTCACGTACCAACTGGCCCGGATTTCGACTCTCATCCACCATGAGCTTATATGATGTTCATATTTTTTTTTCCCTGTTCGTGTTTCTATATATCCTGATGGCCCGTTCGTTTTACCGGGCTAGTTCCCTGCTGTCCCATTTGCACATTAGTAAAAAAAAAAAAAAAAATCGGCACGACGTAAGGGTCGAACCGCGTAATGCCTGCAAGCGGGCGATGTCAAAAGGCGAGTGTGGGGTAATTAGAACGAAGCCGACGCTATGACGCATTTCCCTGCTCATCAGGGAAGTTACCTTTCGTGGCTCGTGTAATGCAGGATGTTCCTGCTGCCGAAACGGTTGCGGACGGTAACTGAGCAAGGCCGATGGGAGGTATTTCCTCCGAAAAGTAGGGCTTCTAAGTCAGGAATAAAAAAAAAAAAAAGCAGAAAAAGTTGACGGCGAGAAATGCACGATAGGCGAATATAAAATAGTGCGAGGTTATTAACAAAATCGGATGTAGGGAGGGCCCGAATCAACCGTCGACAGGAAATGTCAAAGCCTGCTGCCGCATGTTTCCGGTTGGTCACGGTTTGATTCTGTACTTTCCTCCTTACATAGAACGCGCTGACGTTATAACCCAAGCTAATTCACTTCACCATTTCTGGTCCAGCGATTTCTTCAGGAATCGTAATGCTTAACAAGGAATATATTACACGAAAAGTGTGTATGTGAGAGAGAGAGAGAAAAGGCTAGGCTGTCTTGAGAAATCGTAGTACCAGCAATGTTAATCGCGTAATTTATGTGGAATTATGATGGCTGCAGAACATTGGTTCCTCTCCACCTTTTTCAACATTAGACTCTCTCTCTCTCTCCCTCTTAGCAAAAAATTGTCATTTTGCCGCATGTAGTGATAAACTGTCTGAACTGCATCTTTGGAGCTTGCCACCTGAGGTTTTTAAGTGCCTTACGCATGGCATGAAAAAATCTTTACATAATTCGCACCTACTTTTCGCAGAATTGCGATTGCGATAAGTTTGCAGCTACACGCTTTTGCTGTAGACGGTGCGTGTTATATAATGCGTACGCCTGCCTTGCCTTTGCAAAAGTGTGCAAATTGTATTGTTATATATTCCTTTTCATTCTATTATTATTCATAATATTCTGGTAAAGTGCTACACAGACAAGTGTTTATCGTGGACCAACGTGCCTACGTTGGTCTAAAACTTATCCAAAACGTAGTAATAATGAAAAAAAAAATAGTCATAGAGGATACGGCTGCAAAAGGAACGAACATATCTGAAACCGTAGATCCTGGCGTCACCTTCCAGACATCTTAATTTTTTTCCCACTTCTTCTTCATAAACCGGGATGCCCAGTGATCCTCGGGGTTTAGCTGGCCGCGAGCAGGACATTTCCGGCGATTTTTGTTTTTTTTTGCTCGCACCCCTGGAGACATCGGCGCGTCTTTGACGTATGGCTCGAGGAACTTCCTTTGGGTGCTCTTTCCTGCATGCGTGTCGTAAAGAGAGAGGGTCCCATCTCGCTTCGGCCCGCTAGTTGCTGCTCCGTCCTCGTAGCTTTCTTTCTTTCTTTCTTTCTTTCTTTCTCGAACGAGGCGCTCTCCGAAGGCTCCCGCGAACGCCAAACGGAAGTAGAGCGCTCTATACGCGTGATAACGTGTCCCGCTCAGGGTGGCAGGAAGACGCGCCGAAACACGAGGCCAATCGCGGCGCTCAATTAGGCAACCGCGCTGCACTTATAGAAGAACATGTTTCTTTCTCTGTCTCTCTGCTTCTTGCTGTTACGTGCCATTTTAACGCGATAGCGTTAAAGGCCCCGTGTCGCAGAAAATCCGGCGTCGGCCGGCGCCGGCGTGGATGTCGGCGTCCGTGTCGGAAAAAATCATCCCCAACCACCTCGACCGCGCAGGCCCTTCGGGTGGCGCTAGGTGTTAGCGAAGGAGAAAACCATCCCGAAGCACCCCGACCGCGCAGGCGCTCCACGTGATGCAAGGTTTTGGTGAACAAAAAATGTCACAGTTTTGCCCTAAGGGCGAAGCAATGAATGCGATAGCAACACAGCAATGTCATACGAAGTAAGGTGAGCGGCTTTGGTAGCAATATGAATTGTAGTAAACATGAGCTGATTAAGTAAGCAGGTGTGCTGCGGCGTAAGTAGACCGACATGAAGCGAGACTCGATGACCACGAGAAGGCGCGTGTGAAACGGTGGTGTTGATGAGAAGCGCTTCCCGTGGGCAGCGCGCGTGCGAAGGGACACACCTGTAGCGCTGCACTGCCGATCCGGGCAGCATTACATGTGTAGCGTGCGTTGGAAAATGTGGCCCGACTATTACTAACTGAATGAACAAGCGTGGTGTGAGCGCGCACAAACATGTATAGATCACACTGAATGACTGCAGACAACGACTGTCAAAACGCTGGCAGCAAGCGCATATATACGCCGCAGCAGCGGGCGAAGGTACGTGCGGTCTATCGCTTCAACAGAAACTGAGCGGCGAACGCATAGTGCATAAAGGTCAGAGCCGTGTGGAGATAAGAGACGGTGCGGCGAGCGACGAGCGTGGTTGTTGGCAGAGGAAAAGTGCCCCCCCCCGCTCCCTCCGGCGCTGGCTTCCCGCTTCGTTGCTTGCGCGTGGGAGATTGAGTGCGTTCGCTCTCCGTGATAGCGCGCGTCCCAGCACGCTTCCGCTCGGGCATACGGCGCGCGGTGAAGATTTTATCTATACGGAACCTCACGGCGACGGCGACGGCGACGCCGACGGCAGAAATCCGGTTGAAGTGTCCATATAATTGCTATCGCAATAAAATTGAATTTCTCACAGTGAAATCCGTCAGAAAAATGGTAAAGTACGACTTATACACAACCTACAGACATGGTAGCGTCGAATTGTAATTTGAATGTACGAGAAAACATAATTATGTTACGAGGAAACTCAAACACACACCCCTTTTCCAGCATTTCTACGACAAAACCTTCGGCGCGCTCGGGTAGTTTACTTGCGAAAATGCTATCCAGATGGCGCTCGCATCCTCGGCAGGTCAAATTGGGACTTCGCCTGCCAAATGTGTTTTGGACACGTGCGCGCGTCGGGGCAATAGCAAACAATTAATAAAATAATGAAAAAAATGTGCTAGGGCCTTCACACCTTAATATAAGACGACTTATGTTGCCCCTGGAAAAACGTCTTCCCCGCAATGCATTTCTGTTTAAAAGTGAAGCCGAATTTAAAGGGATTGGTGTAAGCTTGGCCTTTGTAAGCTGGCTTTCCCACGTTCTGGGTTGCAGTGAAGCCCACTGAAAGAAAAATGCGGTGCGGACGGGGCCCGATAACGCTGTCGCCTTCCACTCTTAAAGGCGAAGCTTAAGCGTCCTCAATTTTTTTGTCTGCTCGTATATTTGCGCCCGCGTCTCTGTACAGAATAAGTTCTGGGGTTTTACGCGCCCTAAACCACGATCTGATTACAAGGCTCGCCATACTAGAAAGACTCCGCATTGATTTTCATTACGAGGGGTTCTTTAGCGTACGTGTACACCTAATGCACGCTATACGAGCGTACCCGTGTTCCACTCCCGTCGGAATGCACGCCGCTATCGCGGCCGGTATCGAACCCGAGACCTCGTCCTCGGCAGAGCGACGTACAGTCGAGTGCAAAAGTTTAAGGGCCAGAGGTGCCGCTAGAATTTCGTGTTTCTTCGCAGCCTAGGCATTGTTACGATTCCCTTAGAGCTGCGATTCCCGGACCACGTGTAGTCAATTCCGATTCACTTTGAGCGGCCATGCTCGGACCACGTGCAAACGCATGGTAATCGGCGTGCCTAATGATCTCGCTCATCAACATGAATAGACGTGTCAGTCGCGAGGGTCAGAGACGAAACCTGACGTCCCGCCCTGCAGCCCTTCTTCCCCCGCTGAGGACGTTCACCCCTCTACGGTCACCCTACCATCTCTAGTTCGCCTGGTTTGCCCTGCCTTCAGTGGGGAGAAGAGAGAGGGAGATCTAGTGCTTGGATGGTGGAGGGTATAAGAAAGCCAGACAGCAGCCACGTGGAGAACACTTTTGCTTTGCCCTAGCGTGCAGGTGCATGCACACTGAACTTGTATGTTTTCTTTGGAGCACACCGCTCACGCGTAACCAGGTATTAAACTTCTGTTACTTGTTTTTACGTGACTTCGTCTTTCCTGCCGGACCCTCTCCAATGGTCAACCTGGTTCGCGCTCTAAACAGACGCTGTTGAAGGTTCCCCAAATCCCGGCCCGTAACAGCATAAAGCCTTAAATCAAGTGGAACTGCCTCTACGTGCGCCTGTTTGACCAGCGTTATGCACCAATACAATTTCGCGTTGGACGGCTGTGCTAGAAAAATTTATTTATTTATTTATTTATTTATTTATTTATTTATTTATTTATTTATTTATTATTTATTTATTTATTATTTATTTATTTATTTATTTATTTATTTATTTTATTGCTTTTGCTGATTCCGTGGTCTCTGAACTTTCGCACTCGACTGTACGTATCCATCCATCCGCGCGCCATAGCCACTGAGCTATGCCGGCCACGGCACGCGCAAAGACTCGGCGCTGTCGATAAAATTTCTTCGTCTGGTCTCCCGTCGTTTGCGCCGTGCGCAAAAAATCCCGAGAAATTTCCCGCTATGAAAAGTGTACGGTCGCCCGTCTTTACGGGAGATCACTTGTGGTTGGGAACGCTGGCGCCCTTTTGCACACCTTTCTATTTATGTATGCGATGTCGTGGGTTCGACTCCCCCGCCCCGGCGGCCGCATCTCGATGGGGGCGAAAAAAAATCGCTTGTGTGCTTAGATTGAGATGCATGCTAGAGACTAACTTTAGGTGGTCTAACTTATACGGAGTCCCCCCACTACTGCATCTCTCCTTGCCTCAATGTGGCTTTGGGACGTCAAAATCAATCACTCAATCAATCAATCATTTTCCACACATGTGCAGTACAAAGATACTTTGATAAAGTGGCTGCTAAAAAGTGCTTGAACATGGTTTACCTAACTTTGGAAAAAAAAGAAAGAAAGAAAAAAGCCGTTTGGCCCATAAATGCGCAATAAGGGTCGCACTTTATCGCGTGGTATTGGATGGAGCAAGTATCTGCAGAAGAGCGCGAGCTGTCTCCTTTCGAGAGGAAGAAGAAAATTTTAGCCAGTCATACCTCGAGCGGAGAGATGCGACTGCTTCTCCCTCCTTTCTCCCGTCCTGTCTTTTGCTTGTTGCCACTTCTGTCGTTTATACCGTGTGTCCCACGTATATTGTGAAAACATTCAAAAATATCCGTCTGCCAGGTATAGCTGGACAGTACCAAATTCACAACGTCGGACTGCTCAGTCGCACGCCACATTTTGTCCTCTTTTTCTCTTCATCTGTCGAACTTTTAAAGTATCACTTACTGAATTTTGCCAGCGCCGCTCTATTATTGGCCAATCCCTTTTTTTTTTCGGGGGGGGGGGGGGGGGCGCCATGGTTTTTGGGTAATCATCATGATCATTTCTTGTCATGGCCGTGACGTACAATCTTCGACTCAGAATCTGTTGGCTGGAGCTCGAATTCCGACGAAACATTGGAACCTTTCTTTTCCTTTTTTGGAAATTCTGCCGATGCCTTCTGGGATTCTAGCGACAGACACCGACCGGCATCGAAACGACTAGGAGAGTGGATTCGTAGCAGTCATCGTTGTAAAATAATTGTAGCGATTGAAAATGCTACATGCTTGGCTTTGCTTATAGTGCGTATTGAGATCTTTATGTTGAAGCTGTGCTCGGAAAGTGGCATTTTACGCTCACCTTTGGTGTCGATAGACGACGCGAAAGTTAGCAGACCTCCAACGTCAGTTACAGTTTCCTGGCTCCGAAACATAATGTTTACATGGCGTTTGACAACTGATATGGTTGAAGAGCCGTGCACGAATTGCGGCCCTTGACGAAAACGCTCCCATTATGCCGTAAAGGAATCCTCCACGTGAGGCAGTTTGCATACTCGACGTAATCGTCTCGTGTAATTGAATATAGCATTCGCTTTGTGCGCGTGTATTCAGAACAGCAAGACAGCGCGCATTGCAGCTTCCGTTTCGACGAGATGCCAGCCTATTAAACGTTCGGCTTCTCGTTCGTTAGAATACGTGATTGCATGATCGTTATAGTGCAGCTTTCATTTCGTAATTACTGAACAGCTGGAGCCAGAACTTTCCCGTATTTTTCTTTCTTTCTTCTTTTCTTCTTCTTCTAGTAAGAAGGTAACTCATTTTCCACATCTATTCGTTACCTAATGAGTACGTCGGAGATCCGCTACTCCTATAGCAGAACATGTTGTTTTGTACATTTGTTTTGCTGTATAGTCACCAGCTTTTCGTACATCCCTTTGTTTCTTTTCCCCTTTTTTTTCGCGCAGACACTCTTTAGCTAAAAAATAATTTTAAGGAAAACGATAAAAGAGAAACGGCTAGCATTTTATGTGAGCATGCACAAACGGCTCGACTCCCGTAATTGGAGCACCGCATGAAAGTCGCTGCTTAAGTCTATAGAACCGTGCACTTTGGAGTTTAACTTTTGTATACGTTATTTCTGTATATTACTTTTCCCACTGAGGGTACCTGGGATGCACTGACGTGTCGAGTTCGCGCGGTGTTGCATTTCATCTCGGTCCGCGTTTGTTCGTAAAATTTAACGATTCCTTTTTTTTTCTTGCATAATGACGATTTGCGTCTGCTTGCGTAATTTTTAAATTCCACTTTTTTCGTATGCTCTAATCCAGCAGCCATCCTCAAATTAGAAAAAAAGAAAAAAGAAGTCTAACAATAATTTTGTTTTATGTTGCACGTGGGTATTACATCAAATAAGTTCAGTGATTCGGTAATTTTTAAAATTGACTTTTTTTTTCGTATATATGCCAGCAGCCGTCCTCAAATTGAAGAAAAAAAATTGTAACACAATAATTTCGTTTCCCATTACGCGTGGGTATTATATGAAACAAGTTCGGAGGGAGGGATTTGTGGAAAAAATTACGCAACGAGCCGTATAATAAAACTGTGTTCTGAAAGGTCTCTCGTTTGGTGGGAATCCGACCAGACTGTACGTTCGGTTCAAAATTTTTATCAGAAAAGTCTGTTCTTGCTCACTGTTACACGTGTTTCCCATCTCGTTTCCGCCGCAACTCATGTAACAAGATACGAGGTCATCGGCCTGACCGTTCCGCTATTAATGCGTTAAATTACAGCTTCCCCCCAAAAAAGAGAGAGAGAGAGAGAAAGAAAGACAGTGGCGGTGTCACATTTCGACTAACATTGATTAAAGTATTAACCTTACTTGAGAAAATCAGAGGTTAGAAAGACGAGCAACACAAGCAAAAGAAGTAGAAATAGCAAACAGAGAAACAGGAAGGTAGGATGACAGGATATTACCCGCCGAAGTGGCCTATAGTGGCTCTGGCTTTGCGCTGCCAAGCCCGAGGTCGCGGGATCGAATCCCGGCAGCTGGCACGGCCGCAATTCTATGGGGGCGAAATGCAGAAACGCCCCTGTAATGTGCATTGGGTGGCCGATAAAAAAAAAGAAAAAGAGCTCAGGTGGTCAAAATTTATCTGGAGTCCCCTCCACTACGAAGCGCCTCATAATCATGTCGTGGCTTTGGCACGCAGAACCCTAGAATTTAATTTTGATTGTGTGATAGGATATTATTTCCGAGTCCGAATAGATTGGGGCGCGGTAATTATTTGTGTAGGACGAGACAAATCACGTCACTGGTGTGAAGGTTATGCTCTAAATCGCTGTCTTGCTGTGACATTGATGTAATTTTGTGTTGCGCATAGTGGTATCGTTACGGCGTGACAGATGGCCTAATGTAGCGCAAGGTTTACGTAGAAAGACTATTTTCACACTCGAGAAGCCGAGATGGCGGAAGCGAGGCATGGCTAATGCTCGGCAGATCGTCGTCTTCCTCTACTTAAGGGAAGCGACTCGCAACAATATTGACGCGACATTTACAGATACTTTGCTCGCATATTGGCGTTTTGTATACTTGGTATTTACCGACGTGTTTTTTCTTAAGTATTTTTGTTTTCTTGCGATTATCTTCTTGCACGTGCGATGGCTTTTTCATAGAGGGTTTGAGTTGACGGCGACACGACTGTGACGTTCGAGATAGAGAATTCAGAAGACTGAGCTAACGTATGCTACAAATACGGTAAATATATCCGAACGTGTCAAGGGATAGCTGTAGAAGTGGTAACACAAGGTTTGCTCTTTCTGCTCATTAATTCGTTCAGTGATTAATTCATGTGACATTCGTCCGTCCGGGTCGCCTTTTAACCCACGTTCATTTGCTCAGTTCGTTCGTGCAGTTTGTTTCTGCCCCTTGGAACGAGAAAATTAAAATTATTCACCAAAATTTCGGCACGTATTAAATGGAGCGTTTTAGATGAGGTGACGCAAGCGGCTTGCCTACGCAAGAACTAGGGACTACGGTACTGCAGCGCATGCGCTGACCCCTCTGCACATGAGCTGCAGTACCGTGGCCCCTAGTTCCTGCCTGCGCATGCTCACTACCCTGGCCCCTAGTTCTCGCGGTCGCGAGCTGCTTGCGTTCCCTAATCTAAAGCTCCCTAAAATCTGATACGGAGACGGCTTGCTCGCACTACGTGCATCACAGTCTCGGCTAAAAGCCAACACACCGCGCGCCCGGGTCGGGCGCATCGTCGTCTCCAAGTCTCGTCACGTCTTCCCTCTCCCTGCCACCGATAATTGGGCAGGCGCACGACAGCGTCGTGGTCGCGGCTGTCAGTGCTCGTGCCACTGTTAACGCGCGCGCTCTCATCGGCCCAGGCGTCGCCGTGCAGGCCAGGTGTACACATTATGCCCATTCGACCAGGCATTTACGTACGTGTAACGCTAGTCTGACGAACGAACAGTAAGAAACAGTACCAGAGCCGAAGGGATAGGCGTCTTTGACATTTTTCTTTCTTTTTTTCTTTCTGTTTTCCTTTCTCGAAGTAGTGTGTGGCCTTCCTCTTTGCTGTAGTGGCGGCCGCTCGGGGAGTCATTCTGGAGCCGTAATTGCTCTTTCCTGTGTACATGTATATCGACGGACGGTCGCCGGGCGAAGAGCTTCTTAGCGCCGGACTCCTAATAGAGCAAACAAAGTTGCGAGCTGGGCCAGAGCCTCTTAGTGGGGGGAGGGGATCCTCGCTGGCCGGCTGCAGCCGTCTGGCCTCTTCTTGCAGTTGCGGCCGACGTCTGCGGGCTGCGGCGGCGTTTACTGCGGGACACCTTTTTTTCCCGCAGCGCCTACGTGTGTTGCCGGAAAGGCCTCCATTCTGGCTGCCCCGAGCGATGGGTGGCCTTGATCGACGCGCGCGCTCTTAACGACCCTTCTAACTTGTGTATACATCGGCGTGTTTTGTTATAGGCGGGTTCTTGCATGTGTTGGGGTTCCAGATGTTTGTTTTACACGCTTTACTTTGAATTATTTACTTTGTGGCTCATCGCATTTTAGTGAAATCGAAAGGGTGTTGTCAAGGGTTCGGCGAAAAGTTCGACTGGTCAGGTAACACTCTTTCAAAGAAGTTGCGGTCACTGACCAAACCAAGGTAAATATAATAATAATAATGAAACTATAAATATATATAAATAAAGCTTCATAAAACGTCTCCCAAGAATGCACAAATTGTCGGCCGCCCTTCTGCAACTAAAACATCTAATCATAGACAATCCGGGGCGCTCGATGAGAGCCATCCTCAGGCTGGACCTAAAAAGGCCTTCGATAACGTTCGCCACGACGCCATATTGAGACGAATAGACAAGCTAAATCCCGGACTGCGAATGCACAGCTACGTCCGAGACTTCCTCACGCGAAGTACCTCTCGCATGCGAGTGGGAGAGCTACAGTCAGATCAAATCAACATCGGGAGCTCCGGCACCCCGCAGCGCTCGGTGATCTCGCCGATGCTCTTCAACCTCATCCTGCTGGGGTTACCCGACCAACTGCATCAAATCGAAGGGACCCGCCGTGGTTGCTCAGTGGCTATGGTGTTGGGTTGCTGAGCACGAGGTCGCGGGATCGAATCCCGGCCACGGCGGCCGCATTTCGATGGGGGCGAAATGCGAAAACACCCGTGTACTTAGATTTAGGTGTACGTTAAGGAACCCCAGGTGGTGCAAATTTCCGGAGTCCCCCACTACGGCGTGCCTCATAATCATATCGTGGTTTTGGCACGTAAAACCTCCTAATTAAAAAAAATCAAATCGAAGGACTGCATCACACGTTATACGCGTATGATATTACGATCTGCACGACAACGGGCAGCGTCGGCGCGATCGAGCATCGTTTACAGGAGGCCATCGAATGCGTGGAAAACTACTTCGTGGGCACGGGACTCGCCTGCTTGACCGAAAAAATCTGGACTGCTGCTATATATACCGGTCAAAAATGGGCGCCCACCCAAAGGCTACACCCTCCCGGAAAAGGAAGAGATACAATTAACGGCATGAACCGACCTACCCATCCCGATGGTAGACAGGATCCGGGTACTAGGAATGATGATAGAACACAAGGGTGGCAATGGCGAAGCACTTCGCAAGATAACGGCAAAGGCCATCAGCACGATGCAGATCATCCGACGCATCATCAACAAGCACGCGGGCATGCACGAAGGCAGCGTCAGACGACTCATACAAGCCTTCGTCATTTCTCAAATAAGTACACGGCAGCATTTCACAACTGGACGGTTGCGGAAAGACACAAGCTCAACGCCCTCATGCGCAAGGCGTGCAAATGTGCGTTGGGACTTGCGCCCGGAGTCAACACCACCAAGCTCCTAGAACTATAGGCTTGCGCAACATGCTCGAGGAACTCGTGGAGGCGCAACAGGTGTCTCAACTCGAGCGTCAGTCCGAGACCCGCCCGGGCCGACACGTGCGCGAAAAGCTCGGCATCACATAGCACGCGCAGCATGGCATCAAGGTAGAAATTCCAAGAACCGTACGCGAGCAACTATGCGTACCTCCATGGCCTCGCAACATGCACCCCCCAACACCACTCGCGGAGACGTACAGCCAGGGCACAACACATGAACCAAAGTTACTCCAACGACAAGGAGGTGTTCTTTACCGACGCAGCCCGTTATCGAGACAGGAAGAGTTTCGTGGCCGCAGTTACCAGCCACCGAGGCAACCACCTCACGAGCGTCACCGTTAACACGGCACATGCCGAAGCGGCAGAGGAAGCGGCCATAGCAATGGCCCTCACGCAGACCAAGGCCACATACGGGATCAGCGATTTGCGAACGGGCTCATCTCGCAAGAGGCGTACCACGTACTCCAGCGACATCCCATACACCAGGGAGACGCCGACTTCGATAACCCGAGGCACTTGTTATGGATCCCGGATATATATATATATATATATATATATATATATATATATTCTTAAACACTACCTAAAGGATCCACAAACTTGAAAAGTGGCTGCCTGGTCCAACTCCAGCCAGTTAACAGGGCTAACTACGGCCCTTCGACTCACCATACCACAAAAAGTGGACCCAACCCAATCAAGAACGACGCCATCAACGTCGCATCTTTTACCGCTGTCTCCCGTCACCTTTCACCATCCCCCCACACCCAGATTATGGGGCCAAAATTCAATAATTGTATCTATGTATTTCTAGTTTCGGTATACTATACATAAAGTGCTGTCGAGAAGAAGAAGCACGTTGCGTGACTTCGTCAGGCATCGTCACGCAGCGTCATGACCATTGCTTCGAGAGAGTGCACTTAATGGGAATAAGAGTCAGTATACTGCATACGACTCACTTTCGCACTGTTGTGGTGGTTGCAACGCACTTATACATCGGGGGAGCTTTCCTGCCTCGCATTTTTAAACCATTCGTTATGCTATTTACTCGTACAGGGTGTCGCTCATGCTTCAAAAAGGCCTGGGATGGAACTTATCGTATTCGCAGGATGCAGGGTGCTTGGTGATCTTGAATTGAGCGAATGTAGAAAACCTTTTCTGAATTATTTCTGCATTTTTTAGGATACTCTATATAGTGCGTGTATTAATTGTCCAATATTTTCATCATTTCATATATAGGCTGATGATGATAATAATTTTCATATCGTAGAGGGGGTATGTTTTTCATCTCTGATCGGGGCCTTTTATCGTATCGACCGTTCTGGTTTTGAAGACCGTATTCGATTTCTCTTTCTTTCATCCTTCCTTCCTTTCTTTTTTTCTTGCTTTCTTTCTGTTGTAGATTAGGCGGAGTTACTTCAGAAATTTCACAGCCACGTTCTCTATACCGAACGTCTTTGCGCACACCGTATTCACACGTACCATCTTAAAAACCTGCTTCATTTACAGCTTCTTAGCGCTTTATATGAGCTGAAATACCAATATCTGCTGCTGACGTGCTCTCCGCAACTGTTATCGCCAATCGATTTCAATTCTCGGTGCCAACAGTATACTACAGTCTGCAAAGCTCGTCGGAGTTTCAGACGCGTTTGCTAGATAAACGAAACTAATGAAATCTCTCCGAATGAAAAACAAAAAACAAAAAAAAAACAAATAATAACAAAAAACGCTGCTATCGTTTGCATGCTACTCGGAACGCTGAGTTCGCGGATGGAACGTCGCGCGAAGCGGTAGACACGATATGGATCTCCGAGGCCATTATAGCCGTCCTTCACTCGGTTATTGCTGCGAGCCTCAGCGCACAACCTGTCTCGCGGTCCTCCGTGGTAATGGTTAGCAGCGCGTGCTCGTTTTCGTCGACGCATTTCTCTCTCAGCAGTCGCGTGCAGTTAATATGGGGTGGAAACCCGTAGAAACCCGCGTCGTGTTTGCGGCGACGGTGATGTCGACGACGCTAAATGGGCAAACAGATGTCGCCCCGCCATTTTTTAAATTGAATTATTGACCGACAGCTTCAATGGGCAGTTCTGGTAACGACCCGCGTTTCGTGCTACGGCGATCGCACACACTGTCAACTGCAGTGCGTGTTAACACATGCGCTGTTCAACTGCAGGTCTCGGCATACGTTGTCGCACGTTGCTTATGTTCAGTCCCGTTTCTTTGAGTCTAAGCTGTGCACGCCACCACGGTGGTGGCTTTCCGTGCTCTGGTATTGAAACGCCTCGACGATCGTGTGGCAAACGGGCAGCTTTATAGAAATCTAGCGACGCACTTTGCGTTGGCCGTGCTTTCGCTCCGCTTCTCGAGGGTGGAATGCGGCCTCAGAAAACTACTTTGATTCGAGGATTTGAACTATAGGCGCTTCGCGAGTTCGCTCGGGTTGTGAAGTCGTCGGGAAGTATTTGTCTACGTCTCGTCTAACGTTACAATGCATACGCGTGTGTTGGTGATGTGCGCAGTCTTGCGAAGCCACACTGCACTGGCGCACCGGTCGAACGACTGAGCTTCTCCCAGTAGCGCACCCAGGATCTCTGCCAGATAGGGGGTTGAATTTTTGTGTGTGTTTGAGGAGGGGGGGCAAGCACTTCCAATAACATGCAATTTCCTTGCTTTAGCCAGAAGGAATGCAACAGCAAATGAAATGCCTAATAATTATATTAATAATGGCACCAAGGATGATGACGATATTTATTTATTCAGCGTTTTACTCAAAGTCTTGAGAGAGCTTGATAGGGCCAAGAAGCCGGTCTGCAGAGCAGTGCACGTGGTCGTCCGTTGAAGCTCTAACCTAAACGGTCGTGGCAGCAGTGAGTGGTGACAGTGTCTGAGGAGGTCACTTATGACCGATGGAGTGGGAGAACTTAGGAATGTCAGTAATAGCGTGGATGATTCATTCATGCAATAAATTTTATTCCCAAGGGCTATACTGTTGGCTATTAGGGATACCTTTAAGGATTGCTCTGGATTAATTTTGCCCATGTGCGGTTCTTTAGGGTGCGCTTAGAGATGAGTGCTCCAGCGGTATTTTTTTTTTAATTCCGCCCCAATCGGTATGCGATCGCCGCGGTCGAAGTTCGAACCCACGACCTCGTGATCTCTCGCGTGTCTGCACACCAGCGACTCTTCGTACTTACCGAATTCCCTTGGTCGTCGTTATGCTGACGGCTTCAGTTTCAACGAAAAACTGGAACGGCAACTCTTATCACCTTACAAGGCACTTGGTTTTCGAATGCCGTCTTGATGGTTTTCGCGAAGAAAACATGCCTCAGAACGCCTCATAGCTGATGACGAAAATCGCACGGAAGTCGTCTTCGTCGCACCATAGTCCCTTAATGTATTGAGGGACTATGGTTGCACTTATCGTTTTAAAGCTGCCACTGTTTACACTCAGCGCCTGTCTTCACCGGGAACGTCCTGGAAAACATTTAGCCATATACGCCGTAACCGTAAAGAAAACGATGATTACTAGCTATCGTTCTCCATGCCATACACTTAACGTTTCGAGGTTTGGAAGAGAGGGAGATGAAAAGAAAGGCAAGACAGGGAGGTTAACTACATAGAAGATATCTCTGGTTCGCTGTCCCGTTCTTGGGAAAAGAAACGAGAGATACAAAAGAATAGGGAATAGAGGAGGCTCGATGATCGAGTCGACATCGTTGGGAACAATTGAGCCGAACCCCGCTCGCGTGCAGAGGTCGATTCGGAAATTCATGGCGCGGCGCACTGGACAAATGAAGTCGCCTTTGTTTGTTCGGCAAGTGTTACTTGCTTAGCCTCAGCGAGAATCCGTGCACAGCGTCGTTGGCCAAAGGCACGCGGCGTAACCTCGCATTCAGGCGCCGATTCGCTGCACCGAATTAGTTTACACAGACTAGATTGCGGCGCGCTTTATCCCTGACGCGGCGTCGCAACGTGCTCGGACGACCGGCAAACAAATGGTTCCCTCGATGACTGAAGGCAAACACGCCGGGCGCCTTCTCTCTCTCTTTCTTTTTCTCTTGTTATTTTCGTTCTTTTTTTTTCCGTTCCTTGTTTTTTACGGTACCCCTCTCGTATCACGATGTCGCTGTCGGGCGCCGTCTGACCGTCGCCACTGTCGACGTGACACGACCTCGCAAGCCGATGCGTGTTCGGGGGAGAGGGCTTCCATTCTCTCGCGAACGGGACAAGGCGATATTGGGAGCGGCCTTGGCCCGGTGTTTGACCGGCGGTCCAGACTTGACACAACGTATCGCGTTACTTAGTGCTCGTGGCGGAGGTAATAATATCGTTAGGCTTTCTTCCATTGTGTATCGCCAGACGTCTATATAGAGTCTGACTTCGTGTGCGTATACTGTGTCACCGGCGCGGTCGGGGCTGTTAACGCAGAAGGTATCCGCTTATACGCGCTGCTGTATATATGTATATGTATATTTGGAGTACGGTAGTTGGAGTATATATTATATCCGCAGATTGCGACATTGTCGAGAACACCGGCGCGCGTTCCTAAACTTCTGTCTAAGCAACCTGAGAGGCTTTGATAAGGGCGAAGTTCTTTGGGCCCGTTTCTCGTTACGTGTATCGTAGTACTTCGGTCGCTTTACGTTGACCTATGTATAGGTTGTCCCAGCTAACGCTAGCCAAGCTGTGGTACAAAAAAGAAAGAATTAAAAAAAATTATGCAAGATACGAACTAGCGGTGTTCGGTAGTCGGACTTCTGACGGCCGAACACCATATGTCATATAGTTGTAACTTCCACACGGTTCATATATCGGTTCAGACACGGTTCAGGTACATATCGGCAAGCTTGCTGTGCTTTCTGTGCGAAATCCTGCCTGTCAAATGAGTCCGGAGGGTCAAAATAGGCGCGTGCCTTTTCTTTCTTTTCTCTCTGTTTTGCTTCGATTGGCTCCATCGTCGTTGCCTTTGTGCAGGGACGAAGACGTTTTACGAAATCAAATGACGCACGTTGGGCGCTATTTGCGGAGTACGCGGACTGGAGGTCGTAACGGCATAGGCCCACGGCGTGCAAGACTTCTGAAAAACTAAATAATAATTTTGGCGTTCTTCCCATCCGTCATTCGCATCTGGAGTGCGCCCTATAGTATGTACTTGCAGGAATATACGGCGCCATCGTATTACTTCACCTGATCGATGAACGATGCTCCCGCGTCTCCTATTCTGGCGCCCACTATATACGCCGCAGTTGCGTTAATTAACGCGAACGCTGCTTCATGAACATGGATACGCCCAATTGTGGGTCGATTTCTTACCCAGTACGATGGTAATTCTCGCGTTTAGTATTTCCCTACAACGTTGTGTTCCGTTGCTTTCCTGTCAGGAATGCAATGCGTCTCGTATACTGTTAAAAGAAGATGGCGATTTGGGCTAGTTGGTGGACGTTAATATTTGAGTTAGATTGAAGCGCACCGACAGGACAAGTAGATCAGGACAATCGCTTGCCATGTCTACCACCTTTCTGTGCCCGCGTCTTCGGTGCCCTTCAATCTAACTCAAATATGAACCTGTACTTTCGTTGAAAAGAAAGGACATATGTGCCAAAGCCGCAGTACAGATCCCGTAATGCGTAGACGCGTTATGCGTTTTCCCCTCTGTGTTCTTATTTTTGTGACATGGTTGCGAAAGTTCTCGATTGTGCCGATCGTGAAAGCCCGTCGACCGTGGTTCGAATAATCTGCGGCACGATGTAATGCGTTGTTTTTCAACAGAGTCGGCGACAAGTTACTTCGAATTGGAATAAAGGAAAGAAGGCATAGGGATATTTCATGCCCCCTTTTGTGTACGTCATATTATTGCTCTATATATCGAAAAAAAAAATGGAGCTGGGCAGGTCATGTAATACGTAGGATGGATAACCGGTGGACCATTAGGGTTACAGAATGGATACTGGAACTTATTCTCTGTCTGGCAGGAATGTAAAGGAAAAGCGACGAGATCAAGATATGCTTGCCGTTTTAACATGCCGCTGTATTTGTTAAGCACAGCACTAACGCAATTTTTGCTCTTTAAGCGTCATAGGGTGTTTTAAGTAAACGGCTCCATATAATTGCTTACGGAGCCGCTGTATTTAGAGCGACGTAACCTTTAAGAGCAAATGTAGTGCGAAATTTGCTAGTCATTCGGAGTGCACTGTGCGACCACTTCTGTGCTCCTCTATGCCACTAATGAATAATTAACTGGAGGATCGTAACGTCCCCAAGCCTCGCAAGGGTTATGATATTGAAATGCCTAGCTTGTAGTGGGTGGTTCTGGGTAAATTTTAACCTCCTGAGGGTTGAAGAACGCGCACACAAAGTACGGCACAGGAGAGTTTACTTGAATTCCGTCCCCATCGGGATGCGACCAGCCGTGGTCGGGAATCGACCCCGTGCGCGAGCATCGCAGAACGCCATAGCTCTCTTAGCCATTGTGACGGGTTCTTCGTGCAACAGAAACTGCCGTTGTCCGCGGACAACGCCATCTCTCCGTGTCCTTGAAAGCGAATTTTGCAGCCGTAACCTCCGGCAACCTATATCTCGTTGCGTGCTGTCGACAAATGCATTTTTGTGCCTCTGGTTAACGCTGGCCTCGTGAAAAAATAATTGGGGTCGTTCTAAACGACTGTGTCGGAGCGACTGCGGGCCTTCACGCCGCCGTTTGCTTCTTTCTGCACGAGGAATGCGCGCGCTTATATACTGCGTCTCAGTAGTTCCGCGCAGTGCCGTCAAAGCTAAGGGGAGTGACGCAACTGCACGAGCTGCATTACTTGACCGCAAAGTATGAACGATTGCTTTTAAAGTTTAAGTATATTATTTTGTTCCCTTTATTTGGTTCTTGAACGAAGCGCTACAGTACGCCGGCGCTGTAATGGCAACGTTTCTGCCCGACGTGGCCCCGGCTCCGTATGACGTCACAATCGTGTGACGTCACATCATTTTCGGTAGATCAGTTCGTGCGAGTGAACAGTCAGTACGTCAAGAACAAGGTCTGAGTATATAAACGCAGCAAGTGGTTATTGCGTGGTTACGATACAAACGCGCACTGTTTGTGCACATAAGTTTGCGATATAGAAGAATTAAATCGATATATAAATGAACCATGCATTGTCATCACTATACAAATATATGCAATGAACCCCGAGCGCAAACACCGCACGACTTCTTTTTTTAACGGTAGAGCGGCGGGACACAAATATTAATTAGTATATGACAGTTTAACGATGCGGATATCTTCAATGAAATTATAGAGGAAGAGGCACATGATCAACAGCAAAATTGTGAGTGTCAACAACAGCGATATCGAAAAAACAACAGCACACTGATATTGAATCTCGCCCAATCTTCTGGGCGCGCGCGCCTTCATGGTAACGCGACGCCAGAGCTCGCGTTAGGTTGAACAAAGCTGGCTATTTGAGCTGCATAATGACTGCAACTAACTCAGCGTAACGTGATTGTCGGATTATTGCCTTTTAACCCGCTCTTCTTCAGTTATAACAACGTATTGCCGCTGTAACAACGTAATGGACGTTTTTGTCGTGATGAGCTTGCGGGTAGCGCGCGACGCAAGGGGCAGACGAACACACTGCAGCGGGTACACCCTGTCTTTACGGTGACGTCACAGAGGTCCCTACCGTCGCCTACCACAACTAACATGTCGCCAGGAGGTTATGAAAGGACACCCATGCATACTGTAGTCGCCAAAGTTTGCGGCCGCAACAACGACAACAACAACAACGACGTCGACAACGACAGCGTCGACGACAAGAAAAAGAAAACGGAAGTCAATCTGTGCCGAGTGTGATTAAAGGGTGAAGTGAATGAGGAAATGTAGCAGATTGCACGAAATCAAGCGTGAAGTTGGAAATGACGATCGATCGCCGATGGTTCCGATCGGCATTGGTTCGATCGGCAGTGTCCGCGAGGCAGGCGTGGGTGGCATTTTTCGTCCATGTATCTGCATGCCAGTGACGTCGTAGGGCGCTTGTTTCCTCGCGCGAAAGGCTCCTGTTGGTTGCGGCTACTTGTACACAGAGAGAGAGTGAGAGAGAATAAAAGATCAACCAGGTTGGCAAATTGTATCTTTCACAGTACTGAACGCAACTGTACTAAGATGGAGTATACTGCTAGCAGGCGTCGTTCGTTGCGTGAGCTGGTATAGTGTGAACGAGGCGCGAGCCCCACCCGTATCGCCCGGGTTTAATGTCGCCGCCGCCTTCGAAATGATTTGCTAGCTTTATTTCTGTCACGGCGAGAGGACGTGGGCACGCAAATGCGTGACCCGTTAGCCTTCTGTATACGAAGCGCGCACCGTGAATAATACAATTTGACTTGGAGTAATTAATAAAACGACTGCACTGGAAAAAAAGAAAAGCGGTTGCACGCTGTTTCGATAAAGACAGAAAAAAAAAAAAGATAGAGAGAAAAAAATAAAGAAAGACTTTGTTGGGGAGAGGTCGAGATAACGAGTACTTTGCGGCCCTCGGTAATTTGTACGCTATAGCGGAAAGAAAAAAAAAAAGTCAGAGGTCCACTATAGCTGCGACGGCAACTACGACGAGCGCCTCACCAACTGTCTGGTTACAGTCTCCCGTACTGCGCGTATGGGGCACATGCTCTGTATACTTTCTGCGATTACACAGATGCCAAATATGTATTGAAAAGTAACACGTAAACCAGAAAGAAAAAAATTCTATGTGTGATTGCATACTAGGTGCAACGTCGCTGCCGTTTAAATAGGTTAATGATTAAAACCCTTAGAGCGGACCTCTGTAATGACACGTTGCTCCAGGGACCAAGCGACTTTTACGCAGTGAAAGGACGCTAATCATGGCGCTTCACTGCGGCCCTCTGAGCACATTCTCCCATAAATTGCCGCACGTGCAACAAGGTATAGCTCAACGTCTTATACCATATAGGGAAGGCTGCCTGTATATACACCTTTTATTGCGATAGCAATTATATGGACACTTCAACCGGATTTCTGCCGTCGGCGTCGTTGTCGCCGTCGCCGTCGCCGTGAGGGTCCGTATAGATAAAATATTCGCCGCGCGCCGTATGCCCGAGCGGAAGCGTGCGGGGACGCGCGCTATCACGGATAGCGAACGCACTCATCTCCCACGCGCAAGCAAGGAAGCAGGAAGCCAGCGCCGGAAGGAGCGGGGGGGAGGGGGGGGGGGCGCACCACTACTCTGCCAACAACCGCGCGCGTCGCTCGTATACGCACCGTCTCTTATCTCCACACGGCTCTGACCTTTATGCGCCGTGCATTCGCCGCTCAATTTCCGTTAAAGCGACAGACCGCACGTACCTTCGCCCGCTGCGGCGTATGCTTGCTGCCAGCGTTTGGCAGTCGTTGTCTGCAGTCATTCAGTGTGATCTATTCGTGTTTGTGCGCGCTCACACCACGCTTGTTCATTCAGTTAGTAATAGTCTGGCCACATTTTCCAACGCACGCTACACATGCAATGTTGCCCGGATCGGCAGTGCAGCGCTACAGGTATGTCCCTTCGCACGCGCGCTGCCCACGGGAAGCGCTTCTCATCAACACCACCGTTTCACACGCGTCTTCTCGTGGTCATCGAGCCTCTCTTCATGTCGGTCTACTTACGCCGCAGCACACCTGCTTACTTAATCAGCTCATGTTTACTACAATTCATATTGCTACCAAAACCGCTCACCTTACTTCGTATGACATTGCTGTGTTGCTATCGCATTCATTGCTTCGCCCTTAGGGCGAAACTGTGACATTTTTTCAACCTGAGACGATGAATCAGACGCGGTGTCGCGGCCAGCGCCAGCAGAGATCGAAGATGCCAAAAGATCATATTGGAGAGCTATACCGCGCTCTCTTGGTGGAGTTCATTTATTCCGCCTCTGTTTAATCACTGTGAACATACCCCATTTGAGGGGGCCAGTAAAGTGTATAGGAGAAGCAACTTCTTCTGCGAAAATGAGCTGCCAGGAGTCTTTTTCTTCTATATAAAGTTTCTACTATATATAGAAGGAAACAGCAACCGGTCAGCAGACGAGATGTGCAATAGACGTTTAACGTATTTGTAGGAAAAAAAAAGCAGAGAAAAGATTGATACGACCGGATCCGTTACAGGCATATGGTATAGCGCTACAAGGGAGATACAGAAGTTTTGAAGAAGAGGAAAAAGGTTGAAGAGATGTGTATAAAAATGCTAGAATTAAAAGCAAATACATGATTAAATAAAGCAGGTAAGCTGACTATTTGTCACCGCCCGGTTTCAAAGCGATTGTCAATAAATCATCATCATCATTATCATCATCATCATCATAGTGCATGTGGCCAAGCACTCGTATAAGCAAGGCGCAAACATGTGAGTTCTTTAGTATATACTGGGCTCTTTTCGCTAAACCACTCGAACGTTCGCGGTGTATTTCGCTCAACACTTTATTCGGATGCTTTAATTGTTTGCTTCATCTGTAATGAATCCCAAATGCGACACGTCGTCCGTGGCGACGTGACACTGAATAACGGCGCCCGTAAAAAGGAACGGGTCTTCCTCTGTTATTACGTCGAAATGCGCGCGTCGTCTTGTGTTTTGTCATAACGCTGACAGAGCGCGTTAGCGTATTCTTGCTAAGAGTCTATGTGCTTTCCTTCGGGCATCGACCCAGGCGGCGCAACACCTTGCGAGCACTTCCGGGCGAAACGGGTTAATATCGTAATGCATCTAAACAGGGCATTAAAGGAAATACAGTGCTAAATACCAACTCCGTGTGCAACCCGACCGCGATCGAGTCAGCTGTTTCGCGAAAATAGCTCGGTGTGCACCTGATTACCTCAATTGCGCAACGCTCAACTGGAAGAGGGCTCGTCTGGTTGGATGGATTTTATGAGTGTCCCCTTTGAAACGGAGTGGTGGGTTGGGCTTTAAAGCTTTTTTTATTAATTTTCCTAATGTCTTACCTATATATTTTTTTAGAGAAACACACAGATACAAATAATTCCCAGCATCAAAGTTTTGAACCATTACTGGGAACTCTGGTTTTTTCCGCTTGTCTGTAGAGTTACTGTGTATGGCTGGGAGCCATGTACAGGAACTCTGCCTGATGATGATGATGGTTTAATGGCATCCTCTTTGAAACAGGGCGGGGACAAATAGTCACCTAGCCTGCTTGATTTAATCAGGTGTGTTATACATGTTTTTTATGTATCATTTTTGTATACGGTCTCCTTAATCTTTTCTTTTTCCTTCAAAATCTACCTTGTACCGCTACCTATGACAAGAGATCCGGTCGTATCAATATCTTTCCTGCTTTTTTTTTTTCCACCGGTACTCTAAACGTATCTTGCTTATCTCGACACCTGATCGGTTGATGCTCCCGTCCACTTTAAATCCACAAGCGCTTCTGGAAGGCGTATACGTTACCTACGGTTCTCACTGGGTGAAAGCCTTCGCATTCAATGAGGACGAGGCACCTGTATGTGCCTCTTGGCGGCCTCCTATCGGATGACCCGCCGGTCAATCTCTCTCTATATACTCTTCCTTCCGCATCGGGATTGGGGATTGTGCATCGCAGCGGGGGATGCCGAGAATCGGGATGCGTCGTCCCACCCCGCCGCCGCCGCCGCGCGTATGTGATATACGGTTCGCGGGAGGGCGGAAGCCGGCTTCCGCGTCTACCGCGCGACCGGCATCCACTTGTGGGTGCACCCGCTGCGACCGGCATCAATTATTGCGACCACCGCGTGGATCCGCGCGTGGCTCGGCGATGCTACGGAATACCGCGGATATGGGGCGCGGTGTTCGCGCCTTTCATCTCGTGTATAGCGTCGCTTGCACGAACGTTGTTCATACACACGCAGGGAGGAATGACCTCTGGCGAGATTCCATTTCGTGGGCTTGAGCTGCGCGCCCTGAGACGAGTCGATGGGAACGTCGTGGAGTATGATTCGCGCACTTCGCAGCTTTTTTTTCACTGGCTTTGCTTGTCGTGCTCAGGTATAGATGAGCGAAAGAAGGAACACTAACCTAAGACGAAGAAGAAGGCGGGATCTAGGTCCTATAGGGAATCTTGAATTACCTGACAAACACGAGAACCTGCTACGACGTGGCCGCCAAGTTTTGCGTGGAACCGGTCCTCTCAGAAAAGTGGAACTGTCCAGATGTGTAGCCAGCCAATTGAAGGACGAGGAAAAAGCGCTTTGACTTTCTGTGTTCTTGTTAAGTCTCCGTTTTTAGGCAGCGCTTTTTCCCATCGTGGACGTTCTACCAACACGTCCAACGGACAGCTATTCTAAAGGGAACACTAATTGGAGAGCATGTAGTTAAGTTGCAGCCCCCTCTCCGAGAGAGAGGAGAGCATTTTTAATGGAAGGAAATCGGAGCGGTCGGCCGGAGAGGCTTCGCCTCTGGCCATCTATACCCTACGAAGGGGAAAGGGAGAAATGGGAAGGAAAAATAGAGAGAGAGAGTGCTATGATGATGGTACTGTACAGTGAAATGCCTACACGTGCGGTGTGCAACCATGTTTTACGCACCGCACGTCACGATGTGCCAGTAGCCTGTCGTGCAGTTCTAAAGTCCGGAGGTTGGGCCGCCTTCAGTTCAAAATGTCAGCAGTGCTCTCGCTGCTTGCGGTGCAACTTGAGTGTCTTTCCACGACCCCAGATACCGCTCCGAAAGCGGTGTGTAGTCCGAACCAGACAATGTGACATTAAGTGTCGAACGTACGTACTGTGCTATAATCAGGGAAGTATGAAAGGATGTGCGAGATCTTCTCGGGACTACCTCGTGCCTGACAGTTGTGCTTATTTTCTCGGCCTGTAATTTATGATGATAATAATTTTATGGTGTTCCGAATATTTTCCTGCGATAGGAAAATATTCGTAACACCATAAATGCCCATAACAGACAGGGCATTTATTTTTATTCTTTCAAGCCCAATACTATATTTCTGTCTCCAGGATCGGACCGCGTTACTCGGTGGCAAACTGACTGAACACACGCGCCAAACCCCTGCAAACAAGGCATAGACAGCTTCGCCTTAATAAAGGAATTATGCGTTTAGGCGTATATTTGTTGCAGTGAGAATATCTAGGTAGTGTTTGTTGTTTCATTCCGTTATTCCACAGAGAACAGAGCCGGTCACCGGCGTATCTGTAGCGGTAGTAGATCGAGATGGCTACATATAAGCCGACTCGTTATATGAGTGCTGGTTGTGTGTGAGCTATATCCGGCAAGACAGCAGCACCCCAGCAGAATAAGCCAGCCAGCCGCTAGAGTTCGAAAAGAAAGTTTAATAATTTTTTTTTCCCGGCATCGGTGTCATGCACAATTTTGATCGCGACTTGCGCACGCCTTGCAATATTTGTCGCCCAACATCTGGAGCGGGTATATACCACGCCGGCCATTAGCGCGAGGCAACGTGTCCAACTCGTCGTTTAGGTCAGCCGCTCTCGTCTCTCTGTCTAATGCTGCGTGACACTGTGTTTCTCTTGGGCGTCCTTTTCATACAGTCCGACATTCGTCGGTCGAGGCGAGGGACGTAGAACCTTTCACTCGAATAGCGAATGGTTATACAGCTCTTCGAGGGACTGGGAAGAGCGCCCGGCTTTCCGTGCGAGCGAGGCTGCCCGCCGAGGTAGCGCAGTGGCTATATATATCATATATGGCGTTGCGCTTCTGAACCCGAGGTGGCGGGTTCGATCCCGGCCTTGGCGGCCGCATTCCGATGGGGGCCGTGTGCAAAAGTGTTGGTGTACCGCGTGCATTGGGTGCGCGTTAATGAACCCCGGCAAGGTGGTCAAAATTAATCCGGAACCCCCTCTACTATACCACGTGCCTCATAACCAGATCGGGGTTCTGGCACGCAAAACCCTAAAACTTAATTCATTTAATTAAACTTTTTTTAATGAAAGAGTGAAGGTCTTGCTTTGTGCACCTCGCGTTCCAAGACACTCGCGGGGTGTTATACACTGGCGCAGGCGCACGGCGCCCGAGAGGCGCACGCCCTAATATCCTATGAATGAGGAAGGCGGACCCATGGCCATCTCGACCGGCCAACTGCGCGGCGTGAGGACGGCTAGACGTGATTAACGAGCTCGTGTCGCACTCATTACGGCCGCGAGCGACATTCTGGAGCGACGTCCCTTTGTTCCGCACTGGACCGCTAGCGCTGCATGTGAGAGCCCCGGAGAAGTCAGCTCGCCGACGAAGCTTCGGATGAAATTGCCGCAGTCACGTTCCATCCAACACGCGAGCTTCTCCGAACGTTCGACTCTGTAGTTTCTCGCCATCACTGCTGCTCCGTTGGGGATGTGTGCAGGCTGGTTTATGGCTTTCGCCTAATGATCGATTCTATATAGGATGTGTTCGAATAGGGTAACCTTAGAATCGTGTCCGAATATTCGAAGAAATACGGACTCGGAAACTATATATGCCGGCTAAGCTTCATGGCGTGGGATCAAATCCAGGCCACGGCTGCCGCATTGTGACGTGGGCAAATTGCGAAGTACTCCCGTGTTCTGTACACTGGGTGCGCATTAAAGAACCCCAGGTGGTCGAAATTCGTGCGAGGTCCCCGATTACGGCGTGCTTTATAATCATATCGTGGTTTTGGCACATAAAGCCCCAGAATGTCTTAGTTAAATTATACCTGAGCGTACGGGGACCTTTTTCCCAGCTTTTAGAAAGAAACTGATAGACAGGGAAGTGTAGTGAAAGACGTGAGTTATCTCGTTCAGCGCGCTTTAAAATTGGTTTGTGTCACTATTGCTCAAGTTGCGCATCGGGAGCGTCAATGCAGCACATCGCCTTCACCGACAAGGAAGTGCGCCGAGCTCTTCGGAGCTTTCCATTACCTCCTCTCTCAATAGCGCTGCGTTTCCCGGGGGAGAGGCGCGGGCACGGCGGCAGGTATCAAACCTTATGAATGAATCACCGTTTAATGCTTCCCGTTTACACGTTTATTTAAATATTTATTTTTCTTAGGCGGCTCGAAATTTCTGAAATAGTCAATCTTGCTAAGCCACAATGTCGAGTCTTCGATCTCCGACTGCGTCGTCCGGCAAAGCCCGTAATAATCTGCGACAGCGTTGCCATAGATACCACGTCGTCTATTGTGACGTTGAGCTGTAAGGGGCCGTCGAAAGCAGGAAATTTAGCGTTACTTGTTAAGGTGGTTGTAGGCGTACCTGCCGAATCCCTTGTAAGGTACGTTTTAACTGTGCTCACGCGCTTATGCTTTGCTCGCGGTATGCGTGCAGCCAGGCGGGAGAGTGTCCAAGCCCGTTGGCCGTTTGGGGTCAACTTATTGTGTGGCTGCAACACATCGGCGAATAGGTCACGTTGCTGGGCTTATGAGGTATTTGTTTTCATACAGGACATATACAGAAAAAAAAACAAAAAAAACCTGCCCTTTCTATAGCTCGCCGTGCGCAGGTGCATGCGATGGAGCGGGAAAAAAAAGATAAAAAAAGTAGGGTGTGGGGTGAGAAGAGGTGGGTGAGGGGGAAGTTCTAGCTTCGGACAGCTGTTCTAGGCTTGTTTAGACAACCCGCCCAGACACAGGAAGCAGAAAGTTGACAGTAACTTAAGTATCCTTATGTGATTTGAAGACGAAAGCATGAGGACTTGTCTAAGTTATCGCCTTAAATTAAAACTCCACCTTAATCCACCTTGCTCTAATTTGTACCAACCTTAATCCACCTTAATCCCTCTTAATTCACTTGAATCCACCTTAACCAACCTTAATCTACCTTGCTCTAAATTGTACGAACCTTAATCTACTTTAATCCACCTTAATGCACTTTAATTCACCTTCATTCACTTTACTTCACCGTGGGATTTCGCAGTGCGAGCAGCAGCAAGTCAAGCGCCGGGAACGTGACGTCATGACTAGGTCACGTGAGTTTTGGTACCATCGGATGATAACGCCGGACGCCGGATTTTTCGCTTCATGGGGCATATAAGGCGTTTGCCTTAAAACAAGACAGCAATGCTGTCTTGCGTCGCCTTTTATTTTGTCCAGTTAATTCGAGCTGCTTGGAAATGAACTAATATGAACTCGCCCGACATTCAGTTTTTTTCTGTGGGCTATAGAAACTCCCGGGGAGATTCACTTACTTCTGTAAACAACCTTGATCGATTTCTTGTCCCATACTGTGTATAGAAAAGACGGAATTAAACGCCTAGTGCACGAACGATACCGGTGTTATTTCCTTGCAGTGCCGGAATTCGAGGTTTGCGTTTCGTTTATCTCCTATTCACATTTTCCATGTCCGCAGAGGTGTGTGGTACGTGCAGAAACCGTGACGCGCAATAACCGGCATCTCTGAAGAATGTCCTCGCTTGCACTGTTTGCAGCGAGAGTATACGGCGCAATTGGAAAAAGAAACGAACGTGAAAGCGAGAGAAAGGCGACGCAATCTGGGAGTGGGAAATATTATTAATATTCGCGTCGAGCGAGCCGGCTGCCTGCTCAGTTCATTCGGGCGTGGCATTCGGGCGTGCAAACATCGCGAAGCAAATGCAAGCCGCGTATTAATTTTCGTTCGTCGCTAGCCAGTGGACTGTGGTGGACTAGTTAGGCTTGGTTGAGTCTCGGTTTAATAATCTTACCCCTTTCGGTTCGTTCTCCCCCATGCCGCCTTGCCGAGTGACGCTTCTGACTCGAATAACTATAGTCGGGAGTTCTTTCTTTCTTTCTTTCCTTCTTTCCTTCTTTCCTTCTTTCTTTCTTTCTTTTAAGAACAGCGTAACTAGGGTAAGTTACTGTTTAAAGGTTCGTTTGCTCGGCAGGCAAAAAGACATTCGTGTAGTGCTGGGGACGACAGGCAACCGAGATAATAATATTGAGAGTGCAGAGTGCGCATGGAATGAGAAGGCGTGACTAGGGTACACAACGTTGTATCAATGGCTTGCCGACGTGTGTGCTTCTTTTTTTGGCGCTTTAGTTCAATGTTCGCCCTGCACCTGCCGCTGCATTGGCGTTGCTGTAGCTAACTTGTGCTCCGAAGACCGCTGGCAAATACGAATGTGAGCTTGGTTAGCATAAAGAACAAGTGTACCGTTTGTCAACCAATTAGGTGGTTTGTGAGTTAACTTGTGAGTGCAGTTAGTGAGTGTGTTATTTGGTCAGGCGTTTTAGTTTGCTGGTGCGATAGATGTAACTTGGTGAGATTGTTCGTCAGTTAGTTATTTGGTTAGCTGGCTGGTTCGTACGTAAGTTGGTTAGTACGTTATTTAGTAAGCTGATAAGTTCGTTGGTGCGCTAGAGTAAACTCGTTGGTTAGTTCATTCATTGCATCTTTAGTTAGCCTGTTCGTCTATTAGTTAGGGAGCTCATTCATCGTTCGTGGCGTGGCAAATATATCCATTCGTTATTTATGTGCCATCGACTAGTGTTCGACTCCTGTGGGCCTTATGGACCACCGGCAAGGCCCATCATGCGCAGAGGAGAATAAATGAAACCGAGGGGCTCGATATGTGTTAATCAGAGCCTCTAAAACTGAACAGACAATGAAGGCAAGGAAAGCACTGGGGAAATTAGCTGTGGTTTGAATTGAAATGAAGAAAATATTGACAAAGGGGAAATAACGTTGACGAGATAATAACTTGTCGCCTGTGGGATTCGAACCCCACGGGCCCACAACCTCCGCATTATGCGTGCGTTGCACTACTAATAGTGGTGCGGTGACGGGCATCAAACTGGCCACTATCTTGGGTATTTATGTGTACTAGATCAAGTCCTGGGAGTGTGAGCCAGCGCCACTCAGGGGCCATGGCGGGCGGATGGGGAACATCTTTTTTTTTTTTTTTTTGTCCGATGGCTTCATGTAACACGTGAACTTAAGAGGAGGTTCGGGGCTAATAAACTCTAGTATGCTACCTTCACAGCTGTAGTCTCAAACCTGACAACCTTGATGCCATTGATAGCATGTTAACGAAGCTTCTGTCCCATGTAAATGAAGCTTCTGACGATGTAAGCTTTGCATGGCGCGCGCGCTTCCGTGTTTTACTATACTCTCTGCCATTGGACCTGCTTCGATCATTCAGTCTCCGGCGCTCCGTCTCCGAAACAAGGCCTTAGCGCACAAAGCAGTGACGTCATGCTTCTAACCGAGAACCCATATGCAGTCAAAAGGAGGCTCCGCCAACCGAACAGCTTGCACTTTGGCATCCCTTATGCAAAACAAAAGCGTCCGCCTCATCTCACGACGGTCGAGCTCATAGGCCGCCACTGCTAGCCTTCTTCTCCTCTCCTCCCTCGCACTCCTCCTCTCCCGCGCTCTCGACCCATTCGCCGCATTGCTGCCCTGCGATCCATCTGCGATACTCCTCTACAATGCTCTCTTCTTCGCACCCTCCTTCATACCCTGACCGGCAGTGGTCTACGTTGTTGCTATGGTAACGGCGTGCGGAATGTGCTGCTTTCGCTGTAGAAGGGCCCTGCTGTTTTCAACAGTGCGTTGTGGCGGCCGCGCATCGCTGACTGTCGTGAGGCCGAAACCCATTCCTGATTGGTAGGGTAGACGATACCAAGATCTCTCGGCGAGGGAAGCGATGAAGAAAATATCAGTGTGAAACTACGTGAAATGCGAGGGCTGTCGTCGAAACAAGATCAAAGGAAACGAATGAAAACGTGACGAACATCATTACGTCTGAAAAGAGAGAGAGAGAGATGGGAAGCAAGGAGAGAAAAGGCAGGGAGGGTCAACCAGACCAGCGTCCGGTTTGCTACCCTACATTGTGGGTAAGGGAAAGGGGATCAGAAAAAGAGAGAGAGTGAACAATGCGCGCACACCCTAGGATGCACAGCAGAACTATACATTCGGTCACTGAGGCCGGTATTCTTCGAAAACTCCAGTATTCTACTCTAGCCATGGACAGATGCCACGAAAATCGGCTGAAGGCGCTTCAAATCAATTCAAATTACGGGGTTTGAACAAAGGCAACACAGGTGCTACGAGAGACGCCATAGGGGGGTATTCGGAATCATTTTTACCACTTGGGGCTCTTCAGTGCACGCCAAACTGCATGCAGGAGGGTTTTTGCTTTCGTGCCCCATTGGAACGCGGCTAGCTGCCGCGGTCGGGATTCGAACCCGCCATCTCGTGCTCAGCAGCAATGCACCATAGTCACTTAGCCAACGCAGAGGATAAAACAATTCCAAGAGCTTTCGCTCTAAGAATGAAGAAGAAGAAAAACGAAGAGACCTACTATTAAACGGTGCGATCTCTCTTCATTGCGTTCGACATCGGGCGAAAAATCACAGCCCTTTCAACACCTAAACGCTCTGAACCATCGATCATTGATCCGTGGTCGCGCGGCGGAAGCAAGAAGCGGCCGAGGTGCTAACCGCACGTATCGATCACCGGGAACTCGCGGGAGACGGACAACGGCTAATTTAGAGCAACGTGGCCACAGCCCACCGGCGGCGGCGTTTGGAACGCAGTACAGTTCGCGCCCGTGGGAAATCGACTGCCCTGGCCGTCGCGATATCGGGCCGGAAGCGGGACAGACTGCATGCAAGAGCTCGAAGAGGGCGTATAATAAGCGGCTGACGACGGAAGCCCTTATCGGCCGCTTACGGGCACCGCGTCGCTTTTGTCCAATTATGAAGCGTGTGTGTCGGGGTGCCCGTGATATGGGACTCGACATACGCCTCAGGGAGGGAGGAAGGGGGGGGGGGGGGGACCGGGGTTGCAAAGAAGGCAGGAAAGTGTTGAGAGAGTCGGCAGTCAATTGGGCTGTTCTGCGAGCGATAGCACTCGCTCATACCGTTGGGTGTACCGGTTTTTTCGTGCGGTTCTCGTTATAGTCGAGTGGCGGCTATAGAAGGAAAACGGACTGATTCGACGACGACGGGCTTCACGTTGTCATTGCTCTGTATGCGTGTCGAGAATGGCTGCTAGGGTTGTGGCTTGGGCTATAGTTGCTTCATGTTGCGAAAGTATGGGAACAGCGCAAATTTGACGGAACACAAGAGGAAGAAAGGACGAGCACGTCAAATTTGCGCTGTTCCCATACTTTCGAGAAGAATGGCTGGGCTGGTATTTTGTAGCGATGCGTTATGCTTTATTCAATGCTAGTTTTATCGCCGCTCATATATACGTGAGCGGACCGTCGCTCTGACCACTGACTGACCAAGCGCGAAAATCATGAAAAGGCATTAGCATCGGAAAGGCATCGCTACAAAATGCCGGCCCTGGGCGTTCGCGCGGCTTCAGGGGGCGTTAAATCTCAGCTCTATATGCGCACTGTTTGGTTAGCTGATTTTGTCATCACCGGCAAACAGCGCCAGAGAGCGCAAAGGACAAATCTGGCAGACACGAAGACGTTGCCCTGTGATCGGCTTCATACCTCCCTATTTGCTCTGCGTGCTCTTATAGCGCCGTTTGCCAGTGAACTGTAAGGTTACGACTGCCTAATGTTTTCCACGGTGAATACTCCGGTCTCTTGTTGAACGCGTGCGAAGGAAATACAGTAGTTTTCTGAGGAGTTTCAAAGGGCGTGTGCCAGAATCATTTGCGAAACAATGACAATGGAGAGAGAGGGGGGGGAGAGAGCTAGACGATTTGCATGCGAGTTAAGCAGGTTTGCAGCCGATCGTCCAGCGCGCACCGAGAGTAGAAGGTAGTAGAAAATATTAGAGAAAAGGAGGAACTGCAACCAGTAAGGAAAGATAAGACAATAGGCAAAACCTAAATTCAATTTACACCAGCGTATACGCACTCGAGGTGGCAGTGTCGCTCGAATCGGATAACCTGTATGCTTCTTCGAAATTGAGCGTGCAAAAATAAAAAAAAAGGAGGGGGGAATCGACGTGAGGAGTTCGGCAAATGGTCTCAATACCCACAGACGTCTCCTCCGGGAAATCATCCTCGTATTACCGCACAGATGGTTTTTTTTTTTTTTTCGTGTCCAAATAGCTTGGAATGATACGGGAGTGAGCAGGGGAATCATCTGGCCGCAAACACTGTAATCATGGAACAAGAGCAACCTCTCTGTCTTTGCAGAGCTCTCTGCCGTTCGCTGTGGGGCGGAGTGGCAAAGTCGTTGTATGATCGACTCTGGGCGGAAGCATAAATATTGATGGTGGACCGCGAAGACTACACTTGCGGTCGACTGGTGGGTCAGTCTGCTCTTGTTGCAGCCGTTGTTTTAGAGATGCGTGTTAGCTTCTGTGGTAGCAAACCTGCTGTCGGCATTTTGTTAATGGTGGGCTTGCGCCGCCACCAAATTAAAAACGTCAGCGAAAGCCGAGGACGCAGAAGGCGACAGAAACAGCGTTACTACCAACTACTTTTTTTTTTTTGTGATCTACATTATAGTTTCGCGACAACCATAATGAGGGGAAAGAAAAAGAAACAGCAGTGTTGAAGAGGGAAAACAAATACGAGAATCACTAGCAGTCAAACAAAACGCAACGATTAAAAAAAAAAGATTCGTGATATAATTGCCCGAGTGATGCAGATTCCATGCGAAACAGTTAAAAAGAAATGTGGCTGCTTAGGTGATAAACAAATTGACGCATAATGTCAAAGCGCGCCACATCAGGGGCTTCTGTGATCTCTCCTGTGAGCCTGCGGAGCGTTAGCTTCTCCTCACGCTATTCCCGTTGGCGGAATACCGAACACAGGATAGTGGCAGTGCTGGTAGCGATATATGGTGAAGTTTTTGTTGAACCGCAACATGTTAAGGAACGTTATTGTGTAGCGTTGGTGTAATTGCCAAAAGGAGCAAGGAAAAAAAAAAAGTCCCTGCAGGGTGATGATTATTGCTGTCGACTCCGTTACGTCACGCAGCAGCTATTTAGTGGAACATGTTCGCTGCAAGTTTAGTTTCTATGGGCAGTATAGTTGGACTCAGCGTCGCACGATGGCACCACCAGTGGTTCGCGTCTGCTATGTTACTATGTTCGCGTCCTTTTATATCGACATCGTTGACAAGCTTCTGTCTTTACATTGAACTTTATGAAGCGTTCTTTATTAGAAGCACAATTGGGGCATTAGGAAACGACAAGCAATTTGTTCGCATACTCGCGACTCTTCTCTGATTGCGAGTTATCGGGGTTTATCGTGATAAGTTGGGCACCGCGAAGAATGTATAGCATGCTCCACTATGTAAATTATCTATTTTGGGTTCTAGTACTGTGACCGCCGAGGTGAAATTCATAACGGTTTTGCTTCAATGTTGTGTTTGATCGCGCACAGCTGATGATTTAAAATATTCGAAAAAATATTAGAGAAGTATGGTTATTTACGAATCGGGACTATTTGATTCGAAGAACGATTTGAACTGGACAGAATTCGATTTGTTATTCGAAAATTTCGAATTCGGAAAGGGTGCGGGTGTGGGAGGGGTAGAGGGGAGGGGAGGAAAACAAGAGTCAAAGGAAGGTTTGCTGCAAAATAAAGAAGATAAAAAGAAATCGTACTGTAAAGGGCAGCATCCGGTAGCCGTACTTTATCATATAATGTCCCGCGCTCGGTCACGCGTTTAAAGGAACGGCGCACTTAAGATGACGTGCAGAAAGCGATACGCAGAACCGTTCATCTGTCGTAACGCTCGCAGACTATATGAGTCACTTCCAATTCCATTTCGCTGGGCCCTTTTTTTTTTCCTTTTTAACACGAAGGTGTTTTATTCCGGGGTCCACCAAGACTTCACTGACGTATTTCCGTCACGGAAATACGTCATAGAACATAATACAAAGAAAGAAACCAGAAGAAAAAGTTCCACAAACATGCAAAATTTGGGAATCGAACCCACGACCTCTCGGTCCGCGACGATAGATCGCCGAGCGTTTAACCCATTGCGCCACAAACGCATTCGCAGAGAGCTACACAGACGCGCCTTATATATCTAACACTCCTCCGTGTACCCGCGCTCTTGCTCGGGGCGGTGCCGCCGCCTATGAGCAGAAAAGAGAAGTACTGCATTATGACACTAAAGCCCGGGATACATGGAGCGAACTTTCTCGACGAACTTCACGCGTCAAGTAACGACGCGGCGACACGACGCAGGATGTTTGCTGTGTTGCAATACATGCGGCGAACGCCGCCGCGCGTTGGCCGCCGTGTTGGCGGCGGTCCCGGCCGCCCGCTTCGAACTGAATTTGGCGTTGTCCTTGTAGAATTCACTTAGTTGGAAGCAAATGACTGCGTAAACGGCTTTCGCTTAGTCTCAGGCCGCTTCGACGACAGAGTATTATGGATAACCTTGAGTAGTTTTCGAGATCGCTTCTCGTTTCGAACGCGTCTAAGCCTAGCGAAAGAAATATCCGATGCCAACGCCATCTATCGGGGAAGTCGGGAGATAGGCATGACGACAGCATGTGGCCTCTGAGATCAGAAGATTTCTGTTGAAGGTTGTTGTAGAGAGCTTGCACTGCTTGTCTGTTTCCTCGCAGATCAGCGGATATGGGATGTACAAATACAACGCGATTCCTGAGAGATCATACTAGGAACTACTCAATCGGTGCAGAGACATGCAGACACGGCAACACCAACGCGATTGCAGACGACGCGAAAAGGCGCGCGCGCGCGAAACACCAGCATGCATTGCGACCGGAACTAGTGCCTCCTGATTGGCTGTCGTCCACCGCTGCGCGCTAGACGCTTCCGGCGGCGGCGTTCGCCCGACGAAAATGTTTGGACAGGCAGATCGGCTGCGGACGGCAAATTTCTTGACGCCGGCCGTCGGACGTTCGCCGCCCGACGAAGTTCTTCGCTCGGACGCCGGTTATTCGCTCCATGTATTCCGGCCTTAACGCGCACCGACAGTGAACGCTTCGGTGGTCTCAGTACTACGACGCCTCGATGCCAGCATTCGAAGGGACGCTGGCATCAAGAAGCACTACCAACGCCACCTAGGTGGCGTTCACCGTACTCAGCACAGCGGAGCGTGGCCTCCGCAATTAGCTCTGAAAATGTTTCTGAAGTTGATCGCGGAGGCTGCAATTACGACGCGCTGTACGCGCTGATTTGACTCGGTGACGATTCAGTTACGTGCTTTGTCTTGCGCGTTGTATTAGTGTGTCAGTTACGTGCTTCGTCTTTCGCGTTGTGCTAGCGTGTGCAGCGTAGTGCAGCTTCCATATGCACGACGGTTGCTCATGGTCATCGACGTTGGTAGTCGTGATGGAGGAGACGTGCCACCAGGCGTCAGCGTGGGTGCATCAACGCCTAAGGGCGCTTTAGCCACAAAACACCAATAGACATTATATATCAATGTGCAATAAACATTACACTACTTCTGTGAAGACACGTTTCACTTTCGTGTTCTATACCGATTCCTATATAAGAGGGATCAACCACATTTTTTTTTCTTTTTTTCGCTTGTGTTTGTCTAGCTTAGTACGGTTGTGTACGTTTCGAAAGGGTGTCTCTTATTCGCTCTATATCAGCTTATTTTTTTCCGAATGCGATGGTGTTTGGACGGCGCACTGCAAACAGCTGCGCAGCGAAGATGTCTCCACGTAGAGGGTGCGATTGTAGGACCGCACCTCATCTGCGTTTCTTGTGTCTGCATACGGTCGAGCGCGTGCTCGCACGTGCATTGGATTCGATCGAGTACCGCCCTTTCATCTCTCCGCTCACCTCACGTCGGTTTTTGGTTGCGCTGAAAAAACACGCGGATGCTCCAGACCAGTGGTGTGCTCGTATTTCTTCAAATTCAAAAGAATTGACTGTCTGTCTTGTTGGTTCATGGTTATTGGATTTATTTCTTGGCCTTTCGAGAGCACCGCTCTGTTTGTGTTAGAACTGAGCGGGTTGATCGTGGAAGAAACACGAAGAAAGAAGTCGAAAAACAGCGGAGTGCTCTGTGCTTGTCCGTGCTCTTCTTTGTGGACTTTCTTCCGCGCTTAACATGTTCATTTCTGATGATCACCACCAAGACCGACGCCACGTCGTTTTGGGCTGTTGATGTCAATCTGTTCTGGCTGTTTACTTTTTATTCGCGAATGTTTTTCTTTCATTTTCTTGTGTGGTTTTCGACAATGGCGTCGCGTTTCTTTCTTTCTTTCTTTCTTTCTTTCTTTCTTTCTTTCTTTCTTTCTTTCTTTCTTTCTTTCTTTCTTTCTTTCTTTCTTTCTTTCTTTCTTTCTTTCTTTTCCGTTCTTGATATGATAGTGCCTACGCGAGGCGCCGGCTCCTGCTTTTGTCTGGCCTGTGGTGAAAGCACACACACGGGTGGAAAAGAAATGCTATAGTGAGTGTGTCAAGTAAACCCTTCCTTATGTTTTACACTGCGCGTTACTAAAACGCTTGCCGGCTGTCAGCTTATCCTATAGAAATAAGGGACTAGTGCGCCTTACTTCGTAGCCTGCAGGGTTTGTGAAGGCTCTCTTACATGGTTTTTGTGTGCGTGCGTGCGGGGCTTGAATCTGTATGTACCTCAGAAAACCACGTGTTTGCGGGGTAAATGGATTACGAGCAATTTTGTGGCGTGCAGTTTTCTTCATTCGTGGTCACCAAGAAGGAGAACTTAGTGGATGTTTTCTCTAACGCAGAGCTACAGCAAGCTTGTATTACAGCGTGTTACTATACAGTCATTTGTGCGCACATCAAAACCAGAAGCCAGTTATATTGGTTTTTTCTTTCTTTCTTTTTCTTTTATTTAACGTTAGGCGACCGACGAGCAGCATATAGCGTCATTTCTTGTCTTGCTATTTCTGTATAGCATATATAACGCGCGCGTAGCCTCGTGTCCCAAAACAAAATCTCGCAATTTCGCGCGCAGGGCGAAGCATTGATAGCGAGAGCAAGTTATTAGAGAACTGCTTGAAGCGGGGTTCGTAGTACTATCTACTGCATAAATTGCAGTAAGCACTCATTTACCAATTAAACTAACAAGCACGCTTTCACGCGCGCACAGACAAGCATGAGCAGATCTGCGAGCACTCGCTGTCACAATTAACGCTCACGTAATGAAGAGTACCGGCATCGTGGAGCGAACGCTTGGTGCTGCGTCTCGCTTCAATGCGTTTCCGAAACTCGGTGATAACGTGACCTCCAACATTGGGCGCGCATCAGCAGGACTGCGTGCATGAAGCCAACACCATCCTTATTGGTTCATCCTCAAACGGTTTCCCTTGCATCCACAGCATACGGCGCGTGGTGCGCGATCTCATCGCACTATGACTCTATACTGAACATCACGTCGACGGCGACGCCGAAACTTCGGCGGGAGTGTCCGCATATTTAAGAATATTAAAGAATTCAAACCGTTGCCATCGTTGTGCAAGCTTGGAATACGCGCGCTGATGGTTGTCGGTGGACGGTAATCGCGGATCGTTGGGAGGCGTCAATGTCGAAACAGTAACACTCGCTCAAGTGGAGTGTTAGAACCTGTTGTTTACTGTTGTTGTTTGTTGTTGTTTACTTGCGTTAAAGAAAAAAAAAGACTACCGTTATGACCGCACTATATGTTAATTTTTGTAGCTCAGAAGTGTACATGTTGTAGGAATTGTGGCGTGAAATGATTTTATGGCGCTTAGTGCAGGCTGAAAATTGAAACAAGACACAACGTCACATGAATATACAGGATTGAAACGGCCAGCGTGTGGCCAAACAAGAGATATCGCTGGAGGCAATGTTTCGACAAGGGCATTTATCATCGCTCCGCTGGCGGTGACAATTCTCCTTTTGTTGAAACGGTGGCTCCAGAATGATTTCTTGTTCGACCACTGCTGATTTGGATAGGGAAAGTGTGTATGGAAAAATCAGCGGTGAGTTAGTGGTAAATGCGAGAGAAATGCGTCAGCATATTACGTCACAACTCTTTGAAATCCCGAATCCATTATTTTTTTTTGAAACCGCGATCACCACATTGCAAAGTGGTTTATCAGGAGCTCACTCGACACACGTCATGCCTCTTCGAGAAGCGACGTGCAAGTGACGGTCGTACGGAGCAGACCACCGTCAGTTGGGATATATATATAAATGTCGCGACGTCGCCGATCGCCCTTTACGATGTTGTTTTTTTCACCGCTGCTGTAGGTCATGTAAAAGTGAACGCGTTGCCGAGAGATGACGGATCGAGGATACACCTTTTATTCTCTTGTAGCTTGTTAACCTGTCTTCTCGTCCTTAGTTGCGCTCGCACGGGTTGCTGATCTTTCCTATCTCTCCCATCTTTCTGTTTCTGCGGTTCCCTTTTCTCAGCGTGGGGTAGCCGATAGAGTGCTCGTTCCGGAGATCGGTTCCTTCTATTCTTTGTCCTCTTTTTAAAACGACAATCTTTCTTTTCGCATGCATGTGATCAGAGAGGCTTATTTCCTATTCAGAGAGTCTTATCGCCCTATTTCTTCTTCTCAGTCTAAGGTAGCCACGCTGACGTTACTCCGATTAAACCCCTTACGTTTCTCCTTTTTTATGCTCTGTCTTGCCTCAGTGACCGATTGTAGGCGTCATGGATAGCTCCGCGTGTTCGCACTGCTAATGCTTCACCGTTCCGTCTTTCTTTACTCTGCGTAGGGTAGCAAACCGGATTCCCGTCTGGTGGTTTACCTCCCTATACCTTTCCTCTCTTTCCTCCCCTCCTTCTACGTTCTGTCTCTACATTTCAACGTTTTACTTTTAGCTAATGGCGTCACTATTGTGGACGGCGGTGTTTTTCTCTATCCTAGAAGTACCCTCTTTTAACACGAAAGTGTTTTATGCCGGGGTCCACCAAGACTTCACTGACGTATTTCCGTCACGGAAATACGTCATAGAACATAATACAAAGAAAGAAACCAGAAGAAAAAGTTCCACAAACATGTAAAATTTGGAAATCGAACCCACGACCTCTCGGTTCGCGACGATAGATCGCCGAGCGTTTAACCCATTGCGCCACAAACGCATTTGCAGAGAGCTACACAGACGCGCCTTATATATCTAACACTCCTCCGTGTACCCGCGCTCTTGCTCGGGGCGATGCCGCCGCCTACGAGCAGAAAAAAGTTGTCGCAGTTTCACCTGAAGGTGAAGCATCAATTGCGATAGCAAACTTGTAGAGAGCTATACGGAGTAATGATATTAGCTTTATCAGCTGTATAAACTTGGACATGCAGCAGCATCGGCAACACGCAGAACTGTTGTCGACGCCATCCGCGTTTTGCCCGCGTTCGCTCAAAATGCGTGCGGCGTTGGTGACTGTTGCCGGAGCCTCTGATATAAATAGGCACTGCGTGCCGCAGCTAAACGTCGCCTCCCTTCCCTCCCCCTTCCCACGGCCTCTCGCTCGTCCGAAGAAGGCGCGTTTGCTCTACATACATGGTGATTGTGAAGGAGAGCAGAGACGCCTACTTCTGCAGCCCTTAAGCGAGCACGGCGCAGAACGCGCGTTTGTTCTCCGCCGTGCGTTCACTCCCCGTGAAAGACGCGCCCCTCGCGCCCTTTCACTCGCACATACAGCGTTCGGCGCGCGGCGACGATTTCTTCTCCAATGACGTCATACGGAACCTCACGGCGACGGCGACGGCGACGCCGACGGCAGAAATCTGCTTTTGAGTGTCCATATAATTGCTATCGCAATAAAAGAGAAGTACTGCATTATGACACTAACGCGCACCGACAGTGAACGCTTCGGTGGTCTCAGCACTACGACGCTCGATGCGCATTCGAAGGGACGCTGGCATCAAGACACTACTAGGTGGCACCGTACTCTGGCCTCCGCAATTAGCTCTGAATGACAGGCTGCAATTACGCTACGCTACACGATTCAGTTAGTGCTTTGTCTTGCTTGTATTAGTGTGTCAGTTACGTGCTTCGTCTTTCGCGTTGTGCTACGTGTGCAGCGTAGTGCAGCTTCCATATGCAACGGCTGCTCATGGTCATCGACGTTGGTAGTCGTCGTGCCACCAGGCGTCAGCGTGGGTGCATCAACGAAGGGCGCTTTAGCCACAAAACACCAATGACATTATATATCAATGTGCAATAAACATTACACTACTTCTGTGAAGACACATTTCACTTTCGCTGATTCCTAGTTTTTTTTTCTCTCTCTGTTGATGATTTCATTCAGAATAAATTGACCTTTTTCAGGAGACGCCGTTCCCTCCAAAGTATTGATAAGGTATGCTGCCTACCGAATCTCGGTGCATTTGGAAGCGCGTTGCGAGCGAACGGAAGCGGGCGTCGCACCTGGCGTGCCAGTCCTCCATTAACCCGAGCGCCGATTGCCTGTCTTCGAACTCTTGACGTCATCGATAGGTGCTCACCTTCTCTCGGTAATGACACCCGCTAGCTAGCAAGAGTTGGTGCTTTATTTAGAACGAAGAAATTCTCGGGTACATTTACTGATGTTCCTCAGTTACTTGCTGATCAGTTCTTCTCCTTATTTATCTAGAACTACTAAAGAAAAAAGAAGACCATGATGCCCTAGTTAGGTTAGCATTTCTTTCTTTCTTTCTTTCTTTCTTTCTTTCTTTCTTTCTTTCTTTCTTTCTTTCTTTCTTTCTTTCTTTCTTTCTTTCTTTCTTTCTTTCTTTCTTTCTTTCTTTCTTTCTTTCTTTCATAAAACAATGGCGGGGGCTAAGATAAAAGCTGCAGTGAGGTAGCTTGAGGTGCCCTTAGCCCCCCGTGTTACATTGCGTCCCACAGAAAAATTAAGGAGACGACGAGTGATGAGTTTAATCAAGGCACAAACGCTAGGGCTAAGAATATCGGAGTTCCAATTGTTAGGTACTGCCACTGACAGTCCCTATTGCGTACAAAAAAAAAAAAAAAAAAAAGAGGGAAAAAGAAAAAAAAATACACATTCGCTTGCGTCGAATAGGCTTGCTATAAAAGGGCCATTAATGCGACTACACACAAAGTCGAGGTTTTCTTAATGGATGACGATAGACTTGAGCAGGAGGCGGCGGTTGATTGGCTTGCTAAATGGGAGCAATCCTAGGCTCTATATAACAAAGTAACGCTCCTTCTCAAGTGTTCATCAATTTTCGCACTCGTTAGTTCATGCTGCTTTTGTTCGTTTTGAGCCTTGCCGTTGGCTTTGCCACTTTGTATCCTGTCTCGTCTCGACGAAGACAACGATGAGGAAACGTTAAAACCTAGCTGTCCCATGTACATCGGCCTTTCATGAAGGCGGTACAATAGAGAGTTTTAAATTAGGGTACCCTAGATTTACTGTATATGGCTCCCGGGAGCCATATGCAGTAACTCTAGGGTACGCAAGCGTTGGGGCCCCCTTGCGCTTGGGTACGCTTGGGGTATACGTCCTTGGGTATCCAACGCTTGAGTACGTCTGCGGTTGCGTGTATACCTAAGCAGAAAAGCGTTATAGGTTTGCTTCCCCAAAGGCAAGTCGCACGCGCTCGCAGCACTGTCAACACGTAGTGGTGTTTGTATTTCCGAAAATTTGAAACTAACCATAAAAACAGATTTAAAAAATACTTTTTCATTAGAAATAGTTAATATACACCCCGAAGGTCTCAGCGCCTCTGTTAATACGAAGCGTACAATATACATGCGTAGACTGCGTTTAAAGTGAAGTGGAAGCAATTCATACGGCTTGAATTTTTGGCGTCTGATACGGCATGTTCGCTGCAGATGCACATTGTGACCAGATTCATTGTGATCGGCGCTTCGTCGATTTCACTTTCCAGAGTAGCAATTCTGACGTGAGATTGAATAATGGGACGGCGCTGCATGGGCGTCAGTGCTCGACACCTACATTGTTGTTTTCCGAACGCGTAGCTGGTCTTGGCTGTATACTATCGGCTCAGGTCGCTTAGCGCAAATGCTCGTTCATGGCGGGAGTTTACGAGACCTCTTTAGGGCGGCGATGTACAGACGCCACCATATCGTTGTCTATTCCGAGCTGCTGCGAGGAGAGGATTTGGGAATGTGGACCGGTCCCGAATGCGGGTGCATTCTAACACAGCGTCTCAAAGCGCGAGCTGTCACGAGGGAAAAATTGAGAAACTGGCACGTGACTATAGCGCGCAAATTTCTCAATGAGCTAGTCAGGTTTTGCACGAGAGAAGTTTGTGTTTGGTCGTGGCGTCAGATCATTGGGATGCTGTACTGTAAGACGCTTGTTCGATACCGCTACATTTCTATTTGCCGAAGAGGCTCGAAACGATGCGAGGCAGAATCCTACCAATTCCTACCGCAATGTGCCTGAAATGAGACAAAGATGCTTCCATGAAGAACGCGCCGACAACGTCGTAATACTACGAATAGCCCGAAATATTCTCTCACGCTGCCTATGCACGCGCTTTGAAGGTGCAGTCCGCCTGTTCTACGTTTGGGTTCTGACGTCTGTGACACATTGTAATATGTTTTAGGAGCGCTTATGTGCAAGCATTGGAGAGGGGATTCAGGCAGCCGTTCTACTGATGCAGTTGCGACAGGCGCTTTAATTCAGTCGTGGCTTCAAAAGGATGCCGCAACCACATATCTATAATATTATTTTTTTCTGCGGCGAAACAGCAGCGTATGAAATATGTGTCGTATAAGAATTGAACACCGGGAGCCCGTTCGTATGAAGTGGAAGGAACATGCAAAATAGTTGTTGTTGGCGACAGCCCCAAGTCGTATAACTTCGCCACGAAGGTTGGAGCTGAATAAAAATAGGGGTAGAGAAAGAGAGAGCGAGAGGGGGAAAAAAAAAATCAACTTCGCAATCATCGGAATTCCAATGTGCGCCGCTCGTGTGTTTGTTTTCCTTTCTTGGTAGAATAGTCTGTGTGGGTTCTGTGTATTGCTCAGAATATTGACCGCAGTTTGGAGAAAAAGAAACTAAGCGATAGAACTTCCCGATTTGACCGCGGAGCGCTGTATTCAGAAATTATATTGGGTGACTGTTCTTACTTTTATTGCTATGGCAAAATGTGAGGCTCAAGATGAAAAACAGAATGGGCTACAACAACCGCGTCAACAACAGAAAGCAAGTTGCCGTGTCACCGTCTATTCGCCTCTTTTCTTGACTCGCTATATATAGGCCTGCCAGTTCGAGTCTCGGTTAGTGCGTCTTTCACCAGCCCTGTTGCATTCGGGATATATTGTTCTACGTGCAGCTGCTACTTTGTAGAACGGTGTCAACGTTCGTAACCAGTTGACGCTGTAGCTGAAACTATAGCTTCAGAGGCTGCTTCTCTGTGATTCCAAGTTAGTGCTGCAGGCGGTAGAATGGTGTTTGAAGAGAGGGCCCTAATATAGCCTGGTGGCTAGAAATTGAAGAGTTTCCCGGCAGTGCCCAGCGACATGGCCATGCACTATACATCACGTTTGAGTGGGTGCCTGTTCGCTGTGGCGTAGTCGGCATTGAACTCGCTGACAGTAAGTCAAGATCGACTTTCAACATCTCCAATCAAGTGCGGATTGCCTATTCGCGACCCGATACCCAGCCCGGTGATCACATCACTCATGCATAATCTTACGCTGACTTACGGGGCTTATGTTCACAACGTCCACGGAAGCCTGTGTGTATTCGATCAAGCTGGCAACTTCCGTATACTCCCCGGAAGATGACGCCCCGAAGCCACACTTCTTGGATACTCGTTGCTTCCAGCCACCTCCACGCACGTCTCACCAGCCGGTCGGACAGCCCTCACTTAAAACGCTGCCAGACGCCTAAAACGCTAGAACACGTATTATGTGATTGCCAGTTATGCGGAGTGTTTTAGCCAGGATCTGCGGGCAACAACTATGGGAGGGCTTCTGCTCTCGCCCCATGATTTGATAGAGCTGCGAGCCAGATCAACGGAAGCGTTATCGGAGTTCCTGCATGCCACAGGACTGGACGAGCGGGTTTAGTAGGCTCGTTTTGTGATGTTCACACGCATCCACTTCGGGATATTCCTCTCCTCACAATCCATCACTATACTTTCTCTCCCTTTCCTTCTCTGCAGTGCAGAGGGGCCTGCTAGAGCCCACCCGCTGAGGCCGGTTTTTCTGCGGCTCCTTTGAAGTTTTCATTCCCATGTAGCGTTTAAACTAATTTGCACAGCATACACTGTTATCTGACGACACAAATATAAATTTATTTCCTTCATCAGAGAGAGAGAGAGAGAGTATCTTTACAAAACTACAGTGAAGGTGGGGACATTGAAGCCCGCGAATCTGACAGGCCGCCCTTTTTCTACATAACAGAGGCGGAAGAGCAGAGACATCGGAAATATCTCGGCTCTTCCGTAATGAAAAGTAAGGAAAGGAAATAAGTGGCATTTAGGTGCACAGAATTTTTCAATTAGTGCGATATAAGTATACTGAAAACTTCTTCAAACACAGTAATAAGATTTAGACATTGGAACAGGTTGTTTTAGATGGTTAGCATTTTTTAAAGCGTTTGGCAATGCATATCGAATCATGTGTAGTCCGTAGTTTGTGCCTGTATTGAGTATCTGTCGTCTATCGGTCGGTATTTCGCCTATCAAACGGAATAGTGAATACCACGAATATCGCCATTCGCTTAAGCTTCTGTCTATGTAGAAGGGAGAGGGAAACAGGAGAGGACAGCGTGACGCTATCACAGCAGCCACGTTTTCATCATTGCATCGTTAGCTCTACTGCCGAGCGTTCCGGGGACTTAATGTCACGTGGATTACCAACCACCTTTTTTTAAAGTCCGCGCGTACCTGAAAAGCCCGTGTGTTTTATAAGGCAAGAAATGTAGATGTACCTCTGGGGATGTCACTGTCTTAAACTGTGAAGTACTAGCATGGACAATTTACTATCTACATATCATCGATAACCACTGTGTCGCCATTAGCTAGGCAAATGTGCGATGTGGCGAAGCCAGATTTATAACTAATAAAATCCCGTATTGTTAAACTTAGGTGAACCACGATGCAAAGCAATGGCTGAGCTGGGGGAAGTTTATATGCTCGAGGACACGGCGTGCGCTCAGGCTGCACTTCTAACGTCTCATCGAAGTTTGGGTGGCTGAAAGCATGTTTAACTTACGTTCCACGCCTTTATTTATAGACCTTTGTCACACAAGATTTGACGTAGTTCTCTCCTGTCCGTTTGCTTGGCTCTCTTTCACAAAGAGCGCATAATATAAGCGCGCGCCGCGCATCACTCCAGCCAGCAAGGAAACAAGACGGCCCCGCGGCAGCTTCGACAGAGGGAAAGAGCGCATACGCCACACATAGCCGGCGCGATCAAGGGAGTCTAGAAGCTCCGACAAGATACGCGAAGGTTACGGTAAAGGGAGAGAAAGAGAGTAGCGCCGAAACACCCTCTCACCCGGCGAGCAGAGAAAGAGAGAGAGGGAGGACGACAACCCGGCTTGCGCCTACGGATGAGTCACCCCTCTTCGACGACGCTCCGACGGCCGCGGTCGAAAACGCGAGAAATGTCTAGAAGATTCCCAGGCTTTGTTCATGCTACGGGATCACGACTCCGTAGGAAGGTTCGAAAAGCGCCGGCGAAGGCAATAAAAGCTCCTTGCGGGAATCAGCAGGGGGATCAGACCGCACTGGAGAAGAGATGTGACGTGAAGACTGACCGTCTGCGGAAGAAGGGGATTCCCCGGCAAGCTAACCGACGAGTTCTTCAGGCGTCTGCATTTCCGGAAAAAGTTCCTTCTTCGAGATTTGCCTCGAGCTACGCCGAGATCGTCCGGCTCAAGACCAGCACGGGTGAATACGAGTGTACACTTTGTGTTCCTAATCATTCTGTACTTTATGTGTTGAACTGTTAGTGCTTGTCGTTAATTATTTTCCTGAGTTTTGTTAACACCCATCTGAATTGCATTGTGTTGTGCCTAGCCGAAGTGTGTATGTGTGTATGTAACTGCCTTATTTGAATATAATTTGTTGTGTTTGACAACTTTGGTCTCTGACTCGGTCTTTGGACCACAACCGGCGTTCGCTGGAGCAACAGAGGGCCCCTTATTAATTGTCCTTGCTTCCGTGGGGTTATTTTCGGAAGCTGATAAGTCGGCTTTGGAATTTGGCCCTGCGTTGGCGCCTCGTTCAGAGGGTGTGTGACACTCTCTCTCTCTTTTTTTTCGTTCTTGACCTGCGGGCGTTGGCGCATTCGATGCAAGTACAAGGCTTGCTGTGAGAGCCCTTGATCATTTTAATGAGTCTCTGTTATTTTTATATGTGTAGGAACTTCGGAACCATTTCAAAGGTTGCTGCTGGTGTTTGTATGCACACAGAGCTTAGCTGTTCGACGAAATCGAAGTAAGTAAATATATTGATGAAAGGTTCAAACACGCACAACAGATATTTTTGTTTCGTCCACAATACTTTACCTTAAAATCGTCCAAAACATAGTATACCATATCATACCATACTGTACAATGCCGCACTGTACCATACTATACCAAACCATAACATTGCATTACATGTCAGATCATACTGTACCCCATATCACATAAAGGCACAAGATAGCATAGTATACCATACCATACGGTTAGTACAACGTAATGTACCAGAACGTATACCATGTCACAGGATACTTTACCACACCATACCCCACCATACGTAGTAACCATGCCATACCATGCCAGATCATACATAAGATGAAATCGAAGTCCGTGATCCGACTCAAATGCGTCAGTCAGTCAGACCTAGCCAGATGAACGTTTGTCTAAACTTTGACTAATTGCTACCGGTACGCGAGGGCGCGTCTTCTCTGGAATGTGTCGTGAAGGTGCCAGGTCTAGAAACAGGACGACGACGATAGGACACAAACACTTTTGTCGCCAAGGTATGGGGACTTTGGAGATGGAGACAGAATTCTCCAAAGTCACTCCTCTCGTCATCGTCTCTGTCGTAAGGTCACCGTGCCTGCAGTCATCGTCCATTTTGTGCAGGTGATCTTGTAGATGCTCACGTGTGATTACAACAATGCAGTAAGCACAGTAAACAGTACAGAAGCGTTACGGCGGCACCCGGTCAAGTTCGTTCTTTTCTTATTGTTTGTCAAAAGGGGTATTGATGCAAGTACCAGCGAGCTAGCTCTCTTTCGAAAGTTCTTTCCCGCGATTTCCACACCACGGTGCGGACACTCTGCCGAGGAGGTGTCTCCGTCCTGCGACAGATGGCGCTAGCTTGCGCGCCTCGTTGTCCTCTCCCTGCGCCCCATCCCGTTCTCTCCATCCTCCTTCTTCCCAACTGCTGCGCCGCGCGCGCCCAGCCGAGCCGCCCGGTGTGTGTGTGAGCCCGCGTGTGTGCCACGCCTCCTCCTTGCTCGAAAAGCGGCGGCGGCGGTGGTGGCGGTGGCGGCTGTCGCAGCAACAAGCGGCGGGCGCCGGCCGATCGCAGAGCAGTCGGTGCTTGCGTGCGTAGTGCTGCGGACCCCGCGAGGGAACGAACGCCGGAGTCGTGCCGGAGGCTGACGCGACGGACGGCGTGCGCTTGGCTTGGCTCGACTCGTCGAGCAGCGATCGGCGGCCGGAAAAACAGAGGCGGCGACGACGACTGCACGACGACTGCAAGACGTCTTTCTCGAGTCGCCGGCCCGCATCTCGAAGCACGCTATCGGCAAGAGAGGAGAAGAGGTCGGTTCAGTTGTCTGGTCTGGTCTGTGGTGCCACTTGTTGTTCTGCCTGCGTTTCGGCGCCGCTTGTGCGCCGGTTTCGGCAGGTCAATCTTCGTTGTCTCTCCAACGCGCGCGCAACCAGGCGGAAGAGGGATCTGTGCACTGGTTTCGGCTACTGGTTTCGGCTGTGTTCTCTCATTTCGTGATAGATCAAAACGAACTCAAAAGGGCGACTTGGGCGGGTTGGTACGTTAACATCGTAGAAACTAAACCGCGTTTAAGGAACGAAGGACGAGAGAGCCCCGCAGCACAGGCTCTGTGTTCGTCGTAGACTTGTTTTGACACCTAAGATTTCGGGATACCCGATCCTTTCTGTGGTCAAACTTAAGTACAGCTTTTACAGTTTTTACAGCTCATAAAGAAAGGAATAAGTGGTGCAGGTTGCATCTGCTCGGGAGCGCTTGCCACTCTTTTGTTTTCGCAGTTTCTTTTTGTATCCCTTTGTCCCCCGTGTGTCAGCTTGCGACAGTAGTAGATCAACAACGCCCGTGCCTCGAATCACCGGCACCGACGACTGTGCTGCGGTGCACCGCGACGTGAAAAGAAACTGTTTTGTGCGCCTTTTCTTTATTTTCCTTTTTTGAGCGTGTGGCTGCTCTTCGGTGTTATTATCTCGTGTATCATTGTTGCCGACTCGGTGCTTATATAAAGTCGTGTGTGTTATCCTTGCGACCGGCGTTTCTGCTGCGATCTGGAGATTGGAGACGGAACTCACGAAAGGGTCCATCGGCGCTTGTCTGCAGTACGGTTCGTTATTGCTTTCCTTGCTATTTTTTAATTTCTTTTACTGACGTGATATAGAAAGAGGGGGAGCACAAACACGGTGCCGGCTACTCCATGTGTCTTGAAAGGTGGTACAGGTTAATATATAGTTATGTGTTATAATTTGCACATAGCTTTGTAGGAGAAAGAGCATAACAGAACAGTTAGTGCACACGCAACGACGTTATATAACAGCAGCCAAAACAACACGGCGACATTACAAAAAGCACCTTCAGACCAACAATGCGAACAACCATACTATCACATCGCGGGATCGAATCCCGGCCGCGGCGGCCGCATTTCGATGGAGGCGAAATGCAAAAACGCCCGTGTGCTTGCCTTGTAGTGCACGTTAAAGAACCCCAGGTGGTCAAAATTAATCCGGAGCCCTCCACAACGGCGTGCCTCATAATCAGCACTGGTTTTAACACGTAAAACCCCAGAAAGAAGGAAGAAGAAGAACATACTGTCACATTTGATGTGCAGCGTCAGTAACGTTAAAAACCCTCTTATAAATATACCGTTTTTCTTTCTTACTTTACTTTTCTTTCTTTTTTCTACACGCGTTAATAATGCCCCAAAACGCCTGATTTCTTTCTTTTCTCGCTTCTGTGATCTCTCTTTCTCTGTTTTCTCCATTCACTGTCGCCGAAATTAAGGTGAACCGGCTTCATTACATGGCCTACCGAGCAATTTGCGTGTACACTCAAATGGCCTGTGTACCCACACTGAGCTCTGAAAGACCCAAGTCGTTTGTTTCTGTTAGCAGGCGTTCCCTGCAGTCTCGCCTTCGGGCCCGCAGCTTTGTTACGGGTCCAAAGGTATATGCAGGTGCAGGCGTGGCTTTCTCGTTTTTCCTTTGTTTTGGCTTAGAAGGCCGAGGCCTCCGCTGACGGGGCGCGCGACAAGTGTTAACCAGGGTTCTTGCACCTCCAATGTGTGTGTGTGTGTCGTCATACGTTTCACTTACCGCGTAACGTCGTTGGTGCGCATGTATGTACATGGCTGGTGTGCGCGCTCTTGCGCGCGTATTTAGGTCTATTTAGGTCGTATTCTGTTAGGTCGCCGTGGGAGTGGAGTGGGCATTACGGTATACACGGAAACTATGTTAAGAGTGTCATTGATAAGACTCGGGCCTGGGAATGTGCTCAGGCGGGTCGCGAGGCACGCAATTCCTGCAACTTCGAATTGTAAATGCAAGGTGGGTGACGTGCTAAGCCCGATGGCACCGCGGGATCAAATGCCGGCGGCGGCGGACGCATTTCGATGGGGGCGAAATGCGAGAAGCGCCCGCGTATACCGTGCATTGGGTGCACGTTAGAGAACTCCAGGTGGTCAAAATTAATCCGGAATCCCCCACTATCCGGCGTGCCTCATAATGGTATCGTGATTTTGGCACGTAAAATCACAGAACTATTATAGTATTTTTCTGTAAGATGCTAACGGCCGGTTATAACAGCCACGAGCGCTTTTGCGCGTGTCTCATAAGTCGTGCAGTGCGCCAGTTCCGTTCAGGTAAAAGAGAGAGAGAGAGAGAACACGTCTTTATTTAGTATTGATTAATGTGTCGTCGTCCGGATGTTGTCCAGTCTCCCAGCAGCTCGGGCTGCCTCTCGCGCCCGCTACACCAGCTGTTGCTGGTCATGCAGGTAACCGAAGCCAGGCAGGTTTTTTGACAGTCTTTGAGGTAAAGGAAGGAACCCTCGAAAACGCCGATATGTCGGTCGTGAGCGCGCACCTGAACCTGGACGGGCGCCGCAGACGCGACACTGTAGACTGAACACCTTATACGGCGTCTGCGGCAGGATATTCCCTTCTTCACAACGTTGTGAAATCACTCAAACACTCTCCCCATTTTTATTTCGCGTCTTTATCTGTCCTGTTTCGCACTTGCATGTTGCAAACGTGTCGTATGCAAACAACGCGCGCCTACCCTGGATGTTTTGTTCAGACGGCGCGAGACGTGGCGGTACACGCGCTGCATATATATGCTGAATGCGCTTGTCGTCGAATAACGTTTTCAGTGTTACCTTGCTTGTTAGAAGGACGCCCGACGAATGCACTGCTTATAGCCGCGTGCAGTACTCACTCTTGCGAATATTAAGGATTTACTTGACACGTTCACTGCGCGATTGCCGCAGAGTACGTGCGGAAAGAGATAAGACAGGACGTCCTCCGCGCTATCTCCGCCCCACGCCCCTGTTTTTTCACATCCTTGCACTGCACGGGTGTTACTCAATATAGCATCGCACTATAGAATATCAAGTCTAGAACAGAGCCCCAGGGGGTCACAGTTAACCCGAAGCACCCTACTTGTACCGCCTATCCCCCAGTCAGATTGGATAATCGAGATGTAAAGCCTCATCATGGTAGCGAAGCTTTTCTTTGCTCTTCCGCCTATACGCGTTTCTGCGCGAACGGTTGTGTGGCTGAGTGAACTGGGTCAGTCCCAGAGACAGCGTAATCGAACGTGGTGACTTGGTGGGCCTATCCTGACACCAGGACACGATATACGACCTCACAAAAGATTTAATCTGGTTTGCAGCGCTGGCCAATTCTGGAGGCATTTCAACGTCACGTCACCCACACGCCTGTTATCGTTTAACTAATACAGCTCACCAGTCAGTGTCCCCCAGCAGCCTATCTCGGCAGGTCTTCCACGGTGAGCTATCGCCTGACTTTGCGAATCGTCCTGAGACCGCTTCTGTCCAATTTTCTTTAAGCCAAGTTTTTTTTTTTTTTTTTTGAGATGGATGAAAATAAACAGTAATACGCATCATCGCATTTAGGTTTAATAGCGTTTAATTGACGGATTCACGAAAGTTTCGGTTCACATATTTGTCAACACGTGCGTTGGAACTGCATTACGTTTTATGTTTCTATTTTTCAGCGCGACCTATTTGGTTGAGTCATCACAAACTATATGATCATTAGCTTCGCACTGCCGCCTCGCCAGCAAGGTCGCAAGAGATTGTCGTGAGGCACGAGGCACTTGCATCTTTTAGGAGTTATTTCTTTTTCACTTGGGTTGCCACATGGCATAACATCAGTATGTAACTAAATATAAGCATGCAGGCCCGGTTCATATATAGAGATACTGCATTAGTGAGTTATAAAATATGTTGTCCATAATCCACATTTAGTAGTCTTCAGCTTCATCACTGTTCAGTTTCACACTCTCCGGGCAAGGCTATCGTATTTCATCCAGGAGTATCTATTATGTCCGTTCTATAAGTCGCGTATGCCGTGCCACTCTGAGCTCGGGAAGCTAATTTCATTTTCCGTTCCATTTCCGTTTCATTCAATTTTCATTTATTTTCTGTCACGGCGGAGGTGTCGGTGAGAGGAGTGGGTAGTATACGTAAAACGAGACCCATTTTAGCAGCCTAGCATAGGGTTACAATTGATTCGCTTCTTGAGGGGTTTTCTTTAATGAACGTTGGCATCGACGATGGAAACGACTTAAGCGCGATGGTTGTTTGCAGTCCGTGCTCGTTGAAGAAAACGAAAGGATTGAAATGCAGATTACTGCGGCAGCGTGGCACGCCAGCCTCGATCATTTCTGCATTAAATGCATAATGGTGGTAGCAATAGGAGAGGTCACTTAAAATGCGAATTGTGATGATAAATTTTGGGGGAAAGAAAAAGAAAGGTGGACGGGAGATCTTACGATAACAGATTGGACGAGTATCCCCTTTTGCAGTACAAGAAATACTTGAACCGTGCGCCATCGAGTGACCTGCAGCAAAAGGCCAAAACCTTCTTAAGTAACTTTTTAATAGACAAAAGGTTAAGTGAGTTATTACTACCTGCAGCATAAGGCGAACATCTTAAGATGCACTTTACTAGTTACATGGTTAGATCGCTGTTGGTGATAAGTGGTGCTGTATACAGTTACGTATGAAGTGACGCGCTTACGCTCTGTACTTTAGACTGAACGTGAACTGAGCGTTGCGTTTGGACCAGCCATTCATTTAATACGTGGGAAAAAGTCTTGGATCAGCGGTTCGAGACTACGAAGTGTACATAGCATTTTGCGTCGCGGAGCGGAAATACGTTCGATGTCGAGCGAAGGCTCCGGTGAGGCGTCGTTACTTCTGTTACCTAGCCTTTGTGGGGCAACTTATCCCCATTTACGCAACTTCTGTACCACATATTATCGTAATTAGTATTTTAAAATTTATTTATTTTAATCATTATGCATTGATTTCTTTAATTCCTTGCTGTAGAATGTCGAGAAATACACTATAGCCTAGAATATAGAATATAGAAATACAGTATAACGTCTCTACAGCAATCGATTTATAACGGAACAGTGCCCGATACTCAACCTGTATAGTTTGTACAACCGGTCCTCGCCAACGAACACAGCGCGAAAGGAGTGAAACGGTAAAAAGTACATTAAGAGCCGCACTTCGCGGGGGGTGATCGTTGCAGTGACGTGCTTAGTGCTACTCACTTCATTTTTCCTCCGTTCTTTGCCCGCTTTTTCCTGTCGTGGCTGTGAAAGAACGATAATCCCTTTTGGTCCACTTGGAAGTGCATCCACTCTCCAAGAGACCCACCTTGTCTCACAAATAAATTGTAAGTGTACCGTTCTGTTTGGTCTCTTTACATCCAGCTTCCTTGTGGCGGTAATGTGTCCCCTGCGTCTTCGCCAAGCAAGGAAGCGCTGCTAGTCGGAGTATCTGAAGCGAGTCACCGCTTCCTCTAACTGCGTTTGACTTAGCCTGTCTGTGTTTCACGTATTTTGTTAACGTATCGTCGGGCGTATTGGGTTTGCGCAGCGTGTAGATCTAATGGCTGAACCATGTTCTTGTAAGTTTTTCTTTTATTCGGGCAGTGAAACTGGACACGCGCAAGGGCTAGGATGCTTACAATGCCGCTGATGGTCGATAATCTTTTGTTGACAGTCGGCGTCTAATGTCGTCTCCTTTTTTTTTTTTTCGTTTTGTAATTGAGAGGAAACGACCTGGCTGTCCGCCCAAATAACCTTTAGCCAACCAGATCAAGTCCAGGCGTCTCTGGCTTGTGTCTTGCCCAGGCTTCACGCCACCCGGGCTGTCACATGGACCCATTCTATGTAGTCGGGCCCTCAGATGATAGCGGGGCTGGACACTGCAGCGCTCGAAGTTTTCTCCGGCATGCTGGACCATTCTGAGTTATATGCACAAAGCGACGGGCGCATACGTTGCTTTCTTGGTGCAGGAAACGGGGCCGCCTTTCGCCACTTTGTATTGAGTTATGCTAACTTTTCGATGGTGCAATGTGTGCTTGCTTGCTTGCTTGCTTGCTTGCTTGATTGATTGATTGATTGATTGATTGATTGAAATCAAAATCCGGGCCAGTATAATGTAAAAATTTGCTTCGCTGCTCGATTCTATTTCTTATTTATTATGCATGCACCCATAAACCCGAGAGCGCGTGATCGAATCCAGGCCGCGGCGGTGGAATTTTGATGGGGGCGAAATGCGAGAACGCCCGTGTACTGTGCACTGGGGGCACGTTAATAAACCGCAGGTGGTCAGAATTAATCTGGAGCCCCTCCCCCCCCCCCCCCCCCCCCCGCACCCGCCCCACCCCATCCACTACGGCGTGCCTCATAATCGTATCCTGGTTTTGGCACGCAAAACACCTGAAAGTGATTAATTAATCATGCACTGTTCACGACTGGGTGATTCTGGTGATAAAGTACTCGGAACGCCGCTCGGACCGCTGACGTAATGCGAAAAGGAAAAAAATATATATAATTGAACTAGAACGAATACTGTATCCCAGCCGTGGGTACAAACATGCGGTGGTTGAGGGCCCCATTTTAGTATTGATCACCTGTGCCCCCCCAAAGAAAATTCTTAAGCTAGAATGGTTCGTAACAGGAAATTCCAGTCACCCCGACGCTGGACATACTAGCGAAGGCGACCAGCAAATGACAAAAGAATGCACTCTGGAACTTTTCGAAAAGCTTTGTGAATTCAGCCCCTGAAGGTGTCTACCGTGTCCCTCAAAGGTCGGTATGTGTATACGCGACAGCTTCCACATTCTACTTCACCATCGTAATGCGGCTGGCGCTTTAGGGAGTCGAACCCACCTACTCGGGTTTAGCGCAATGTGGTGGCTATTTTCTCCATAGATAAGGGTTGTTATTTCTTTTAACATTTAAAATTTTAACATTATTGAGTGCGTAATGGAGACGCGCCCCTTACAGATAGGGTTATTGTGTTTTCTTTAACAAATACGCGAACTTCCTTCAAAACAGGTTGCACGAGTGGAGTGCGTGTCGGCTTTTAAAGTCTGCCATAGTTTCGTAAGTAGACATTACCGCCCACCTTAATCGAAACGGAGCGTCCAGTGAAGAGAAGTGACTTCACCTAGTCCTGTCATCACATTCCTGTCATGGTGTATTCTCTATTTTGTTGGAGTCCATACAATCGACTTACAATTTGCTTTCTCTTCAGTGTATCAGGGATAGAAACTGCATCATCCAGCTGGTCGCGCGCATAACAAACGCGAGCGAGATGTCCACAAGTGACGCAATTACGACTTAAATTTGCCGTTGAGCACCCAGCGTGGTATGATACGTTTCGCGCGCGAGAGGGAACAAAGTTTATGCAGAACAGCGAACTATAACGCCTGTCTAAATGGGTTTATGCGATGACTTCGTTGACCGAGTGAAAGAGGAACAGAGCTGTACATATTTCGTCCTTACGTAAAGTGAGCATCAACGTGGAGCCAGGCCACTTCGAAAACACGCCAGAAATGCGCATCATTTGGGTTGGGTCTTGTCCGTGACATCAGCTATCAGTCACTATAGTCTCGACGCTGTACACTTAGCACATTCCGCAAGTAGGTCGACCATGTCTTAGATAATCGCGGCTTGTAGACGTCTTCAACTTTGTTTCGACTGACTAATGCTGGGTGTTTCGCTAAACTGGCTATCCGATCGAGTCCTGCCACTTGCTACCCTACTTATTCCTAGTGTCAACGTGCTGATCGATGAGCTGACGCTTGCACAAGCGGATGGAATTCCGGACACCGCTACCTTGTGCTAATGGGCTTGTTGGCATCTGCCACAAAAGCACGGCGCGTTTCCAAATGGGACGTTCCCCGAGTCCACCCATCCATCCACCTTGCGTGCGCGCATGCTGGCTTGAATCGATCACCTGCGCTTGGTTGGCCACCTGTAAGCATCCAAGAAGGAAGGAAGGTGCATGCGAGGTGCACCCGTGATTGGGAAGGGACGACGCGTAGGAAGGAAGAGGCTGAGAGGCGGGAAATGCCGGTATATACGGGCGCGAAAGGCTGCTGCTTCACTGCATCGATTTTCGAGAGCACCTCGGGCTCTTTCATGGCCCTGCCGCGTCTTTTTTTCTTTTTTTCTACTTCCCTTCTTGCTGTTACCGACCTTCTCCTCGTTTTTGTTGTTCTTCCCTCACTGCTGCTCGCTGCATTAGCTTGCAAAGCCGACTGTGCCATCTTCTCGCGCCGTTCTTTCCGCGCTCTCACATATCGAATGCTGTCGCCTTCGGCATCTCCTCGCGCTTTCTTCCACCGGAAGGCATTGCGTAGGAGGCATTGGAGGAGGCATATTTTGGTGGTGAAAGCCTTCCGTGGATTATTCCTGCTCTCTTCTGCGTTCAGTGCTCTCTTCCGCTCTTTCTGTTTGTGTGTGTGTGAGAGAGAGAGAGCCTACAAGCCTAAAAAGCTTGTAGGCTGTCAGCTTATCCTATAGAAATACGGGACTGGATTTCGCGTGCCTTACTTCGTAGCCCGCAGGCTTTGTTAAAGCTCTCTTACATCTTTATATTTGTGGTCTTCTTTTCTTTCTGGGGTTTTACGTGCCAAAACCAGTACTGATTATGAGGCACGCCGTAGTGGAGGGCTCCGGATTAATTTTGACCACCTGGGGTTCTTTAGTGTGCACTACAACGCAAGCACACGGGCGTTTTTGCATTTCGCCTCCATCGAAATGCGGCCGCCGCGGCCGGGATTCGATCCCGCGATCTCGTGCTCAGCAGCGCAACGCCTTAGCTGACTGAGTCATCGCGGCGGATGTGTGTGTGTGTGTGTGTGTGTGTGTGTGTGTGTGTGTGTGTGTGTGTGTGTGTGTGTGTGTGTGTGTGTGTGTGTGTGTGTGTGTGTGTGTGTGTGTGTGTGTGTGTGTGTGTGTGTGTGTGTGTGTGTGTGTGTGTGTGTGTGTGTGTGTGTGTGTGTGTGTGTGTGTGTGTGTGTGTGTGTGTGTGTGTGTGCGCGTGCGTGCGTGCGTGCGTGCGTGCGTGCGTGCGTGCGTGCGTGCGTGTGCGTTCTACATCTCCGTTTTCTTCGCTTTCCCGTTTCTGTTTTTCGTTCTCCATTCTTTCGCTTCGTCGTTCTGGCTGTTCACGCTCGCGTGCTCGCTTGACGAGTGTGTGCGTGTCGTCGTTCGTCTCTATAGGCGTGTACTATATGTGCCGCCTTTTCGAGCTTGTTAGGAAACACTGCCGCCGGCGCGCGTTCGACTTCGTTGGAATCGGCGGGCGGCTATTTGCGTTGCTGCAGCCACCGACCCGGGCGGCATGCATGCAGTGTGTCAGAAACCGCGCGGTTCGCGTCTCGCCTGCCTGCGACAGCTGCAGGGGACGTAAAGCCCCTCTCAGGGACGACGGCGTTTATGCGTTAACATGCCTCGCGGGCATGCATCGCGGGAAGCTCCTGTCGGATGCATGGTTGACGCGTGCACTCTGCAGGTCGCGCGGCGACCTTGTGTCGCTCGCTTCGCAAATTGTGCTGCTGGGGCGCTGAGTGTACACTTTTGCGCTTTCGCGTGAGTTTTGCGGAAGAACAACACTATATACAATGTCTGTTTAAACATGGGCTTCGTTCTTGGACAGTGAATACCTGTTCGTATAGTTCACTTAGAAGGTGAATGGACTTCGTTTTTGCATTGTTGGGCCGGGGTTGTGCCTCGTTTTAGCCTTCCTTCCACTTCGTCGGCGTCTCCAGAGTATCTGAACTGTGTCCTCTCTCCTCTTCTTTATCTTTCTCTCCACTTTCCCACTCCTCTTGTGGAGCGTAACGAATCGGGCTGGTTAATTAGTCCGTCCGTCCGTCCGTCCATCCGCCTGCTTGCCGTGTCTTTCCTCGAATTTAATTGGATTCAAGTGTCCGCCGTTCATTGTTTCATCGACCGTGTCGCTATCGCGCCAGTCGCTATCACAAGTGGCTCGCGACTGGACGCCGGCCATTGAAGAAATTAGCTGTTTCGTCCGAAGGCGAAGCATTGAAAACGATAGCAAGGTTTATAGCGTTGTGCGGTGGGCGTCTCAGAACGCTGTTTTGATGAGGAGCGCTCAGGACGTGCGTTTGAAGGCTCCCTACGCGCCTTAATGGTGTACGAGATAAGACCGGTGGAAAATCTTCGGCGCCTGTTTTAAGCATGAAATGCTTTTAGCTCGATCCCGTTGTCGGTGACCTTCAAGTGACCTTGAGCCAAAAGCCAGTGCCGTTATTCGGCCACTCAAACGAGAACGTCCGGACGTCGTCGCGAGAACAAAACGAGATCATCCGGCCTACCAGTCAAAACGTGAGAAAATGCGGTCTCTGGCCCCCAACCCTTTGTACAGGACCGCATCTCATACGCTAGTTACTGCCCATAGAAGTTACGAAGAAAGTTGCTTCCGATTTATTCCTAATGTTTTTTCACAGTGTCACTCAAGCTGTAACTTCTATTGCGCCGAAGTTTTATTTGTGATTTCCAATAGCGACGTTCAAAAGGCAGGGCACTATACACTTGAATGTCATCTTTTGGCGCTGAGACAGGGTTGTCGGTGCGCTTTTCAACGCCAGCGGTCCGTGAGTTGGCCGTACATTTGCAGCACTTCGACGCGACAAGAAAAAGTAACGACAGGCGCTGAGCGCGCTGCACTGTTGGAAGAAGAAAAGCGGCAGCATCACAGGCCATTTCGTGCTTACATCTACTCTCGATTACGGGAGAGCCAGCAAAATGTTTATAATTCCGCTCGCATCGGAATGCGGCCGCCGCGGGCGAGGTCGAAACCTCGCGCTCGAGCTCCCTGGAGATTCAGCCCTCTCCACTCCGCAGGCCGCGCAATGGCGCCGATACCGTAAGAGCACGATGGCGGCGCGAATACATCTGGAGCGTCGGTGTAAGTGCTATCGCAATAGTAGGTGCTCTCTTGCGTATGAGAAATTCTGCGACTATATACCGGCTCGAAATTCCCTTGGAAGCACAATTTACAGCGGTGTGCAGTGGCATATACTATATACATACCGTGCGTTCGCGTGCCCTTTGTTATCTTTCCTCGTGGGATACGGCGCTTACGATTTATGAAGATGCACCACTTGAATAATAACTACAAAATTGTAAGTAATAATAATAACAAACGGAACGTGCTTCGAGTTCTCGCCGTCGGGGCTGGGGGGTTCAACTGACTCGGATGGCGAATACCGCAAGTTTGTTCAGCACGATCGTGGTTGCCCACTCCGCCTTTTCTGAAGCTCGGACCACCCGCGCTCATGCAACGCGAATGGCTGTGGATTTCTTTCTCTTTCTTTCTTTCTTTCTTTCTTTCTTTCTTTCTTTCTTTCTTTCTTTCTTTCTTTCTTTCTTTCTTTCTTTCTTTCTTTCTTTCTTTCTTATTTTATGACGTCTCGCCGCTGCCGAGTTCCGGGCGCCGGAGTCTAGGAAGCTGTCGTTGATGACCTCAGTTTGTCCGTGGCTCTGCGGCTCGCGAGGCGCAAATGAAAGCGGTAGGGGGAAAATGAGAAGACGCGGCGCGGTCCATACAGGAAGATGAGGCCGAGTTCTTTCCTTCGTTGTTTGGGGCTCGATGCGGCTGCGTCCGGGCACCTGCGAGATGGGGGCATAGTTTCGTGTAGCCGTCACGCATACCGTTCTTTTCAAAACTCTCCATTGCATGGACCGAGCGCGCTGCTATGTATACGGCTCTCTACGTATGCGGGCAGTACCTAGAGGCTCGCATTGTATATCCAACACTGCGCGTCTCTGAAGAAAAAGGGACAGGAGGAAACGAAAGAAAGAAAGAAAGAAAGAAAGAAAGAAAGAAAGAAAGAAAGAAAGAAAGAAAGAAAGAAAGAAAGAAAGAAAGAAAGAAAGAAAGAAAGAAAGAAAGAAAGAAAGAAAGAAAGAAAGAAAGAAAGAAAGGCGGGACAGTGGTGAGACAGATAGGACTATTTAGGCCCTCGCCTACTAGTTTTTTTGATACAGGGATATTCGGTGTGCTGCAGTAAACAGTCTACGTGAAACAAAACGGCTTCCGTGATTCCTTTCATTATGTGTTTTTTTTTCTATTCACTGATTAGTTCTCTTCCGTTTATTTTCACTGAGAGTCGCTAATCCTGCGGCCCTTGGATTGTCTCGGATTATTTCGCGTCCCGTTGACAGTTTGCAATCGGTTAGTCTCGCTTCTAAATGACGGGATATCCCTGTGCGCCTTTTTTTCGCCGTTATAGCATTTCTTGGTCAACATGAACATGCTCGAGTTGCATGTTATTCTCATAACGTTCATCGTAATTAAGCGTTATTAGGGTAACGTTCAACGTACTTCAGCGTTACTATTGTAACGTTGAACTCAAGATTACTAAGTCAACTTGGTGTACTCCTGTAATCTGCATTCGCAACAGCTTATACCGTTTAAGCACTAAAAGTGCTGTAATGGTGGGCGAGCATTCATGTTTTCTCATAAAGGTACGAATAATGACCTTGAATTTCATACGAATAATGACTTTGCGAATTGCTGTGACACAAGCGTGTTCGAAATATCGGGCTTATGCTTGGCTATAGTTGGGTAGTTGGGCATCCTGTTATTTTGAGTTTTTAGTAGTTACAACGTTGTAAAAAGAAGAAAAATACCTGGTGGGCGCGCGCGCGTGTGTGTGTGTGTGAGAGAGAGAGACAAGGTCATCGACGGCAAGTTCGTGAGCCACAGCGACGGTTTGTGACGTCGAAGCGGGCACCTTTTTTGATCGCATGGTGTTGGTGTCGCGCTGCGACTAAGCGCTGACCATTCTATGAACCAGGTACTTCGCCAGCCACTTTGACATGCAATGCACGCAGCCGGGCCGGAGACGTTTCTGGCTGAGGAGCGCGCCAGTCGTCTGTTGGCGCGCACTGCGCAGTGCTCGCTGTCTGACGTCATTCGTTGTACATGCACTGGCTATATGAATGCCGGGTGGTCCAGTACGTCTTTCGCACCGGTCGACACAACCACCTGGTGGTAGACATGCATACACAAAGAGAGGTCGAAACGACCGGCTGCGCGTCCTGCAGTGTTCGTGAGGAACCGGCCGGGAGGCGGATGAAAAGTTTGATGTCTTCTCGCGGCAGCTATACTGTCTCGGCAGCTGTCGTGGAAACATCACGAAACAGCAGGCAGCAAATGCACGAGCCGCCTTCTTAAGCACGATCTCCAAGCCTTCGCGCGTGACTGCCAAGTTGCTGGCTGGGCAGACTTTGGGGTTGTCATCCTCTCTTGCCTTTCTTCCTTGGCAACTGTCTGCCTCCTTAGGCTTGCACGTAAGGGATGTTTTAATCATCTCACGGATTCGACAGTCCCCGTAGCCTGGCTTTACAATTTACCACTAGTTTTAGATGTCAATCGTTTGCGCACATCGGGACTGTGTGCGGCCCTCCCTGGCACTCTGCATGCTCGATTTCCGCGTCTCAATTCAATATAGATCGAAATAGGCTAAGCTCACAGCTGGTTAAATAATGTATTTGCAGGTAATTACTGTATACTCGTTCTCTCCCTCTTTTAAGGCGTTGTGCGAACCATTGTTGTGTTGCCAGTCACCTACTGGAGCTATGCGGCACAAGTGTATACATTGATGTAACGTGCCGGAAGTACGTTTTTCTGGAGCCTGTTTTTTGTTTTTCCATGTCTCTTCTTTTTATATATATATTTTTCTGTCGTATCAGGAATAATTGCGGTAGTGTAAAATGTACTTTTCTGTGGTCGAGAACATCTTTACGGAAATTAGGCGCTAGTTTAAGATTTAAGATCGAGTTTTTGGTGGGAAGCGGTTAAGTTTTCTTGTTTGTCGCTTTCTTTGTGTGTGTGTGTGTGTGTGTGTGTGTGTGTGTGTGTGTGTGTGTGTGTGTGTGTGTGTGGGGGGGGGGGGGGGGTAAGTAAAAATCATGATAGCTGCGACAAACGACACGAAGGGTGCATTAGATAAACTTTCAGAACTATCGCTCTCAAAATCTCGCGTCAGACATTTCTGTGCCCCCACAGTTTTCATAACTATCACACTGATTTGAACTACGTCTTCTCTCATCGCGCGTGTAGCTGGAGCTTGCTGTCACGTGCAGTAAATGTTGTTAGAGCGATAAAGATAGATGGGGCTGTTACCCGCGGGACAAGCCAGCACCCTTAAGGGTGCAAACAACGTTTAGAGTGTAGCAACGATGCCTGCGAAGTGCGAAACGTAGTCTGACTGACTTAGCTTCTTCTGTATTCACTCAAGGTCTAACGAACCTTTTTCAGAGAGCCGCGGAATCATGGTCGCTGAAACCGTCGTCCTGCCGGCGCTTTGTTCTAACGGGCTATAGCAGGGAGTTCGCTTGTGCGTGCAGAAACAAACAAACAAACAAAAAATAACAAGCGGTGGCGAACGCGGAAGCCTCCGTTTTAATGAGATGACCGAGAGGATGGAGGCCCCGTCTAGTGGACGTGCTCCGACGCTCGCTATGCGAGCCGCTGCAGGCCGTCCTGGTCGATTTGTTCACTACGAACCCTCCGCTCCTCCGGCTGACGCTGTTATTGAGCAGTTGTCCGTGACAGAGCGGGATGCATCCTCTTTACCGAGAGCCTTACTTAGAGGCAGATGTCCAAACTGGACGCAATTATAGACACGCCCTTTTCGCACGTGTATACTTGTGCCCTTGTTTGTCTGCCAAACCTTTCAGTATATAACGTGGATCCGTACCGATCGACGTGCTCATCATTCAGACCTTCTTGGCCTTTCCGCATTACCGGGAATTCTGTAGAGACATTGCCTCCTTCGGCCGTCTGTCGAACTTTACCTCAATGCACCATCCTTGACTCAGTGGAAGGGTTAATTGTTGTGCTTATTGGTATTGCATTGTTTCTGAGGGAAACTAGCGCCAAAAAAAAAAAAATAAACACACGGGAAGCGAAGATGAAGACAAGCGCTTCGTCTTCGTCTTCCCTTCCTTTCTTTGTTGTTTGTTTGTTGCGCTGATTTCGATAGTCAGTAACTCAACGGGCAGCTTTAAAGAAAGAGTATGTTCCGATCGTATGTTCCACGATCGGTCGGTTTGGTCAGGAGCAAAACACTAATATAAAGCAACAGGGAAATTACGATTAAGTGCCGTAAGTGCGTATGTTATTTAGGGTGTATCCTCTGGACGTTGATATATCTGAAACTTGTTGAGATTCGGCCGATCTTCCGAAATTTTTTTGAGAAATGCTGCTCTTTGGGTTACGCTGGTGCATTGCGGTTAAGTTCGGTAGATGGCCGAAGGGGCAATGTCCAGAATTCCTGCGCATGTTTGTCCTCGCGTCGCTGTCCTAACCTGCCTGCCTAAGAAGCGAAGAGAAGCGCCGTTCCTTCTCCGTCGTCGCGCCGTGAATCTCGATGAGGTGCGCGCTACGTCGCGTCGCCGCTATCCGTTGCCATCTGGGACGACGACGCGAGAGGGACCTGTCTGCGTCTGACGCGGCCTGTCTGCGGCTGGGCGATCCGAGTCGGCGCCGTTCGCTGGTCATTGACCAAGACTGGCTGGCACACTCGCTCATGCGTGCACGTACTCGCCCTGACCTTTCAGGCGTGAGGTTGATTGTCGGTGACTGGCGTCTAGTGTGATGTGAGTGGGCGCGAGTGTCTACGTCGGCGAATACCGGTGAACGCCGGTGGACGTGTCTCAGCAAAGAGTGGGTGAGATCGTGAGCTGTTGTCGGTGAATGTGAACGTCGGGGAGCGTCACTGAGTGAGTGAGTGAGTGAGTGAGTGAGTGAGTGAGTGAGTGAGTGAGTGAGTGAGTGAGTGAGTGAGTGAGTGAGTGAGTGAGTGAGTGAGTGAGTGAGTGAGTGTGTGATCCTTATTTAAAATCAAATACACGCATTGGGGTACATATACAGAAAGAGGTCAGTAGAGTGAGTGAGCAAATCTGAGTGAGACTGAGTGAATGTAAGTTAGAGTGAGTGAGTGAGGGAGTGTATACGCGAGAGGAAAAAAACAACCATCACAGAGTGAGCGCGAATGTGTATCGATTATATGTACCGATATATCTAGTGGTCAATAAGGATGGCACGTATTCTTTGCCGCAACTTTCGCGGGGTGTTCGGCCAGCTGCGCTTGACGCAGAATTTTCGCACGAATCCGACAAAAGCGGGTCGAGTTAGCTTGAGGATGAGTCGCCTGCAGGGTTTAAGCTATATATAGCGTTAAGGGTAGCCACGATGAGTGACACGGCGTGTCTTGAAGCCTCTGATGGGCAACAGATTTATCCGTATAGTCCGACAGGTTAGTCTGCGTTCTTGGGAACGTCTGGGGTATGGTGGTATCTGTAACACGATCACAGCCAGTAAACAAGAGCCGGGCGCTCTACACGCATGCGCACTCTGTCACAGAGTTCCACCAAAAGCGGGTCCAAAGTCACGCCATGGCAACGGGATGAGGAATGCTGGAAACTTTCCGGCAGTGTGTGGAACTTACCCGCTGGAGTTCACATGCAGCAGCATTCTGAACGGCTGGAATGCAGCAGTCTCCCCATTTCACGGCATGATATCATTGCGTATTCATTAAGCAAGTCATAGTTTGTGGAAGAGCTTACGGGCAAAATAGTTGCAAACATTTAAAGCGTAGCTATTTATTCATCCAAATATGGAGCCAGCATGGAGCTCTCAGTGCTATGCGGCCCGCTTGCCATTTCTAAATATTGAAGTAATATTTTCTATGCCGGGACGTTTCAGTTTATAATAAACGTATTGCGATTCAACGCAGACAGCACAATACACCCGCGTTTGTGACCACGCCCAGTCTATCTCGCGGTTCGTATCAGCTTTATTCACAGTCCCTCCAGCTTTCACAGCCTCATCTTTAACCCTGTCATGCCGAACTTATCATTTGTGTGACACTGCTTTATTAAAAATTCTGAATATAGCGCAGGAAACTTGACTCATAGCCTATATTACCGTTTTTTGATATCCTGGAGCGAAGTTTCAGTTGTGAGTAGTTCACGAAACAAACTACTAATTAATTAATCACTGTGGTAATTATGTTTTACTCTAACAACAGTTCGTTTTTTTTAAACAAATGAATTCTGCATGGCCAGGAATAGAACAGGTTGTTTTAACTTGATTTAATGAGGCCGCTACTGCGTTCGGGCGCATTACATGCTTATAGTTGGTTGCGACTTCGGCAAACACGTGTTCCTATATAGCTAGTGGACGCAGTAACATAGCTTTCCATAGTCAGAGGCTAACGGCCTGCCGCATCTCCCGCCTTGGCAGTTATCTTCAGTGCTGACCAGCTGAGCTTGCGGCTATCGAAAACCAGTTTCACAAATTACGCTTCGACGCGGCCTCTCTGACATAGTATAATTCCGCTGTCTGCGTTGGAAAAAAAAGTTAAAAAAAAGTTATCAAGTGTTACACCTTTGTAAAAGTGAAGGCGAAAGCCTGATTGCACACTTGGCACGCTCTTTGTCACGATTAAGAATTGTGCATGGCAGTTGTGTGCGAAGTGAGCAGTCAGGCTTTCGCCTTCACATTTTGTAAACGTGTAACACTTTTTTTTTTTTTTTTTTGTGGCATGATGAGCGGCATCGAAGCCAGCTGTGGAAGACGACGACGAACGCGCGAGCCGTGGCACGAGTGCGTCTCTGTGACCACGTGAGCTTTTTTCTACTCACAGAAGCTTCGACCCGGGTTTTTCTCAAGGTTATTTCAAGGTCATTGTGGCGATGAGGCATATAATAAGGCTTTCGCCTTAATAAAAAAAAAAGTTGTCGCAGCTTCACCCGAAAGGCGAAGCATCTATTGCGATAGCAAATTAGTAGAGAGCTATACGGAGTAAGGATGGTAGTTTTATCAGCTGTATAAGCCTGGACATGCATCAGCACCGGCAACACGCAGAACTGTTGTCGACGCCGTCGGCGTTTTGCCGCGTTCGCATCAAACGCGCGCGGCGTTGGTGACTGTTGCCGGTGCCTCTGGGGGCGGCTCGGAGGTTTTCGACGAGATCACAACGGGACACTCGTCGAGCAGGGTCGGAAGTCTTTACCACCTTCTCGCCTCACAACGTTATTTATATAAATATGCATTTGGTGCCGCAGCTAAACGTCGCCTCCCCCCCCCCCCCCCCCACGGCCTTTCACGCGTCGGAAGAAGGCGCGTTTGTTCTACATATATGGTGATTGTAAAGGAGGAAAGAGACGCTTAATTTTGCAGCCCTTCATGGAGTACGGCTCAGAACGCGCGTTTGCTCTCCGCCGTAAGTTCGCTCCCCGTGAAAGCGCGCGTCCCTCGCGCCCTTTCACTCGCACATGCAGCATACGGCGCGCGGCGACGATTTCATTGCCATTGACGTCATACGGAACCTCACGGCGACGGCGACGCCGACGGCATAAATCCGCTTTGGAGTGTCCATATAATTGCTATCGGAATAAAATTCGGTTCGGTAAGTTCACCACGGCTGATGTGCGCGCGCGTTCACCGATCAACTGCGTACTACAACACAGCACACTTGGCTCGCCATTCGCGCTCGTTGGCTGGCCGGAAGTCTCGAACCATGCAGGGGGGTCTTTTCTACTTGTCGACGCGACTCAGTGTCGCCTGTTCGTCGCGATATATTCTTTCCTCTCCGCGGTTCGATAATACTCAGGGAAAAAAAGGCGCTCGGCTCGCTTGTCGCTTAGTGCATGCGTACGCCGGGAACGTTGTTTTCGCTCGACTGCGTCTTAGTTCGCGACTACAGCGCATGGGGTCGTTTATTATCTTCTTTTTTTCTGCGTCTCAACGTGGGACTCTATGCGTGTATTCCGCCAAATCACAAACGTGCTCCCTGCTGTAATTCTTCAAGGAGGCTTGAAGACCACAAGCCCTAAAAAAAAAAAAAAAAAGAGAACAAACAAAAAAAGTACCGAAGATGATAGAACCTGTGACCTTATTCCGTGTTTTCTTCTGCGCCCTGACTTTATTTATGTGACCGGGGTTTTCGTATCAGTGTTTCATATTCGACACCGTCAAGGAGTTGGGTATATTGTGTAGACACGTGATTTGACCTTAGGACTGAGTGTGGTTTCAGTTATTTATTGGGCTTGCCTTTAAGATCCAGTGTACTTGGTTTACTTGTACGAGAGCTGACTTTAAGCGGGAGTTCATGAGTTGACTTGAGTGTATTTCTACTTTGAGTGACCTTTTTTTTTTTTTTTTATCCCGCCTGGGGACTTTCCAGAGGATGTATTTCTATATGAAGCGGTGTCAGCGATGCCACCTAAACCTCACATATTGAAAAAAAAGGAAGAAAAGAAGGAAAGAACCGGGTAAATTTCGTTAGAACGACACGCTTGTATCATTCCAAGACGTACAGGCTTGTGTACGACCCGGTATCTTTGTACAATGTATTTTCCTTCGGTGCGAGAGCGAGCTAAGAGCGTTACACGTGGAGTGTGCTCTGTTATTGACAGCTTCGCTCCGCGTCCGACATTCGAAGCTGCGGGGGATATAGGCAGCAATCTCGGCCGTGTGAACGGTGTTATACCGTGCGTTTGTGTTGTTGTTATGTTTGTACGGGCACAATGTTTCTTGCAGCGTGTTCATATAGATGCGAACGAAGCGGCGTATACCAGGAACTGCACGTTCGCGTAAATGGTATAGGCGGTGAACGCGGACCGTATACGCTTTCCGAACGAATTGAAATCGGGGGCGTTGTTTCGCCGTCGCTCCTGCCGCGAATAGGTTGCCCACAATACACAGTCTCCGTGAAAGCGAGAGAGAGAGAAAAATAAAGAATTGTGTAGATCCAACAAACGCGTTGCAGTCTATGTGAAACGCAGCTTTAGTTAAGCTTTTAGATAAATCCTGTATAAGCAGTGACGATGCGGAGGACAGTTTTATTTTCGTCCTGTATGTGCAAGGTGTAATCTCACGCAATGTTCGTGTTTATCCACCACGAAGGTCGCAACCTTACCTTCGTGCCGCTTTAAAAGCGAAGCTCTTGTTTGCGAACCTTGCCCGGTTTCGTGACCGTGGGTGCTGCGGCCTGCCTGTTCATCTAGCCGAATAGGCCATCCAATCGCAGCGGAGGACGCGCGCCGGCACGCGCCGCTGGGTTCCTTGCGCCGCCACCAGATGGCGCGCGCAACCGCGGCAGCGGTGGCGCCGGCCGTGGGGGGAAAGAGAAAAAAAAAAGAACCAGAAAGCTCGCGTTCGCGCATCCGATGTTCACCCTAGATGGTGTGCCATCCAAAGGGAGGGAAAAATCTAGAGTTTATACCCGAGATACGCAAAATGCTAGACTGCAACAGGTACAGTAACTATTTGTCGGTGAAGTATAGGTGAAATAACTGTTTGTCGCCGCCATATTTCAAAGGGGTACCATTAGAAATCATCATCATGGTCATCATTATCATTAAGCCGTACGCGTTATATCTTGAGAACCCCGCTAATCGTCGTGCGCCTCTTCTTTCGTACAGGTGAGCCGGTGGTAGCTGCTACCGACAGAGGGCGTCGGAAACCATGATGCCTCGAGGCACCGACGATCCACTGTGTTCCAGAGGCGAAGCAGCGACGTGTCGCCGGTGGGAGTGACGTGGCGCCGCCGTCTTCGTCACGTCTATAGTTCGACATCAAACCTGTGCCTTGGGCTCGTTTCGCGGTGTGCCCGCTCGTGTTTGTGCCGAAGTCTTCGAAGTGCCAACGTGTAGTGCGCAGCTCATGCGACTTAGCGACGCCACCTGGGGAACGACCGAGGAAGTAGCGGCGTGTCTTACACGGGCCGACGCCTTTGCCTGCGAACAAGCCCGACGCTCCCGCCTCTACGTTCGAAACTGCGACTTGCGCCCAACTCGACGGCCGGATTACTTGCGACTAGCGGCGTAGAGTTGTCTTTCTCTTCTTCGGCTGCCTGGGTCATTTTTCCTCCCCATGCTGCGGTGATATGCAAATGAGAAAGCCCGTTGAACCTGTCTCCGAACGGCGCGCACGAAACGACGTATAAGGAACGCACAGGGTATACGGACGCTCGTAAATGAAGATTATCTGCCGTCGCCGCTAAACCTGGCGGAAGAACTGCGACCGACGAGCGACGCGAAAAGTTTTACGCTTACTTTGCGCGCACCGAGTCTCAACCGGAAGTTAAGAAGCCCGCAAGACTCGAGGCACATATTTAAGGCGACGTTTGTGGATCGCTGTAAATCGTGATTCCCTGCTATTCCCTGCTATTTCTGTCCTCGAAATTGTTTTACCGTCGTTATTGTTATTGTGGTGCTGTTGATTATACTGTGGTGGTGCGTGTGGAGTGCCTTCGGCGTTCGCCCATAGGATCTTCGCCTTGACTTACGGTGGATTTACTACCTTCGGATGTTCAGCTCCCTTTCCTGGTCCGTGACGTACTTCCTCATCTAAGGTGCGTGAGTCAACAAGTCTGTTACAGCTTGCGAAGTTGTTCATTTCGCGAAAGCCAGAGGAGTCTCGCCCGAAACCAGACATGGCGATCGTCGTCTAAGTAGAGCCCCCACACGGAGAAAACTTGAACTTCTCTCGGAGCACGAAGAGGAACCGCAGGCGTGTACTAGTGTGGTGTGGTGAGTGCCGTGAGCTGCCGCTTCCAGGGCTCGCTGGTTTGCCTATAGTAGGGTGTGTGTGTGTCGTGTTCGCGCCCCTTCCTTGTGAGCTTACGCGTCGGTGTTGGAAGACGTGCCGGCCGCTCAATCGGCGGGGGATCTATCGGCTCCCCGGATTGTAGCTATAACAGCGGTGTGTTTGGTGGCCGCGCCCTTCACCTTAGAGGCCTGTGCCGCAGACGTGCGCCGAGAGTCATCGGCTGGAGGGAGTTGCCGCGGTATAGAGCGGGGGGCGCTTCGTCGTGTGCGTGAGCTGGAAGAAGTCTGGAGTGTCGCCTGGGCGGCTGTGCCCCGTCCGGCTGCCTAGCGGGACCCTCGCTAGCGGCGTCGGCCGTCGTGCGCGTGGCGGTTGGGTGCGGCGCTCGCGTGGCTGCGTGTGGCGACCGCGGCGGCGACGGCGGCGGCTCGTGGGGCCCCCAGCGCGGGCGAGGCCCCGATGCGGACCGTAGGCCGGCCTGGGGCTCGTCTTCAGACGGCGGCGGTGGTAGGGCGGCCGGAGCCTGGCCGCGTCCCGCTCGGCTTCAGCAGCCGCGGTCGGCACTCGGCGGGCCCGGCGCTGGTCGAGTGTTCATGACGGCCGCGGACGCCGGTGGGTCCGGCGGCGGGACTTTGACGGCATTCGGAGCCAGCGCCGCGCGCGCGATGGATTTGGACTTGAGCAACCTGACGCTGGCCGAGCGCGACGCCATCATGCAGGTGCTGCAGCGGGACCAGGCGCTGCGCAAGATGGAGGAGCGACGAATACTGTGAGTACGCACTATGCGTGTTTACGCTTGTACTTACGTGCGCGGCGTTTATTGGTTGTTTATTGGTTGGCGCAGAATTGGGAGCGTCACTCTCTTCTGTTTCAGTACTCGATCGTGTACGGTGACGTTCGCCAATGTTACGGTCGTTACGTTCGTTTGGGCAACGTAAGAAAACATAGTGGTCGACGGGTCTGGCATGAAAGGCAAGCAATCGCCTCGCAAAGTGTCGGTACATTTTGATGCAAAACAACTCAGCACTCAGAGGGCCCATGGTAACAAAAAAAGGATAGAAATCGTATGTATTGGTCATTTGGGGGCTGTAGATAAAAGTAAAGAATAATTGAATAAATATTGTAATTTAGAAGCACTGGAGTCCATTGCAAACATTCGGACACACAAACAGTGATGTCTGTTCATGATTGTATTGCGCATAGGGTTAATCTGAAAAGAATAAAAACTGCACGTACGTGGCGGTATACGTACGTCCACATTTTGTTCTTGTTTGTCCGTTCTTTAAGGTCTTTCGTTAGTGTAACACTAAGCGCAATACAATCATAAGCGCCCGCCAACTAGCCCCCTTCATTGCTTTACTAAAAGTGATGTCTAGCTGTCGCACGCGCACGCGTACGTATCCTGGGCCAAGGGAATAAAGCTTGAAGGCCCGAAATTTAAATTGAAGATAAGCAGATGAAGGCGAGCTTGCCGGGCTTCGTTAAAACAACACACTCTGACCGGCGAATTCAAAGTCCGTTCTTTCGGCAGCCGCGGACTCGAGCACTCTTTATACTCACGGACCAAGAATTTGAGCGAAGGTAATCATTGTTCGCTCGAATTTCGACAACGGACACTAAGATATAACTGAAAAAAAAGGGGGGATTTCGACTCTGCGTTGAAGAATAAATGTAATAGGGGCTGTCGCCGAAGGCGCAGCCTTAACGAGTAGAATGAAATATCTCGTGATGTCCGACGGCACATTTCCAGCTTTGTCAAATATGAGCGGATGTTATTCTTCTTTTTTATGCGTGCATTTGATATTAACATGGTTCTTTTCTGAACTCAGCTACGCGGTCTAGAGGCCGGTGTTTGCCAAGCGAGCAGATTTGTCTCGATATAAGAACGAAAGATTGAAAGAACGGCGCTAGGAATGTTTGGCCTTCTTATTCAATCTGACCAGATTCCGCGCTCTGGAGCACGCTTGCAAAAAGAGCGTTGATCAAGCGATATATGACCTTCGCATATTATTCACTATTCTTGTCCTTTGCCCGTTCAGAGTGCTATATTTTGTTATATAAAGCAGCTGCTCCGGTGCCGTGACATTTGTGAATGAACATTGGTTTGGCCCTTAACGTTTCGTTATATGCGTTTGACCGACAGAAACGTTTCTTAAGTTAAGCTCATTACTGCAAGACGTTTTGCGTATTATGCACCTTTGTTGACACGTCATTGCTATTTTGCATGACATTCAATGTAGCAATCAAGATATTTACGACACAGTTTCCCGGAATGCGTAGTTGCGTGGAAAATGGTTTAGGCGCCATAATCGGGACGCGAATGAGTCTGCCTGATTTTTTTTTTCTTTCTTGACAGTCGTTCCTTTGCTGCGTAAGCGTCGTTGAGTTTCTGCTCGCGATAAGCGTAGTCGTTTGTCACGTGATCAAGCCTGGCGGGCGCGTAATTCGGTCGTGTTATAGTCGCTGACGCCCTTTCGATACCTTGCGTATCAGTGGAAAGTTTGCCTTGTCATGTGTATGTAAGCGAGAACCACCAATACCTCAGCAGATAGCATGGGATTGTAATTTGAACATACGAGAAAACCTAATTCTGTTACACGGAAACTCAGAATTACACTAGCTCTAGAGACGAAAATTTGTCTTCGTCGACGCGACGGTGTAACACGCACGGACGCAGAAAATTTGCCGGGGTACCCACATACAGCCTCGCATTAAAAACGGTGGTAGTTCTTCACTTGGTCGACAGCGTCAGAAAGTTTTCCGCCGATTTTCTCTTGGCGCTTCTCCCTCTGTAGTCATCACGGTATGTAAACGCATCAGCTCTCCATCAAAGCATGCTTACTCTCTCTCTCTCTCTCTCTCTCTCTCTATCAAAAAAAAAAAAAAATTCTATCTCCATCAAAAGCGTCCGCGCGCGCGTTCATTGGTACATGTGAACTTGCGTGTTGTTGTCCAATGTGGCACACTCTAGGCTTTCCCCCTCTTTCATCAGCCGTCATATACTCTGCGTGTTCTGCTTGAGATTTCATTTGTAGTGTTTCTCTCGCTCAATCCTCCAGTGAAACAGCACCACGCAATCGGCTCCTCTTTTGTGTCATCGAGGAAATGGTTGACCAGGAAGGAGATCACAGTTGTGGAAATGAGTGAGTTCCCGTCAGGGACTATACTGTCTCGAGAAAGCGAAGCTGTCATTATCGAGAAAAAAAAAAACACAATTGTGACTCCTCCTTCATATCAGTAGAAAGAAACAAAAGAGAGAAACCGTGCACCAGGTGACCGCCGTTGTGACACAGCATGGCTCCTCCCCCCTCCCCCCCCCCCGCTCCCTCCCTCCGAAACGTATTCGGTACAGAAAATACGGTAGTCTCTATCGATTAAAAAAAAAGTAATCGAAAGATCTTCGCTATGCGGTACATGCGAATTAGGGTTGCACTGCTTTCACGCTTCTATCGAGTTCACCCTTCAGTGAAAACACTGCCGCCGTTATCGCTGCTTCTCTTTCTCTCTCTCTCTCTTTTCCCCTACTCGTGCCTCTTCCTGGCAACAGTGGGTCGATAAGAGTGAGCGGGGGATAGCGAGTACGAGGCTGAGCTTAGCGGGCAAGTCCAGCGCCGCAGCTACAGGTCTCCTTCTCGGGCGCGCGGCTGCCCTCCGCAACCGTCGGTGGCCGAGCCGCGGCGTGCTGCAGACGAGAAGCCAGGACAGACAATTTCGAATAGTGCTCGGGGGCACTCTGCTTCTTCTTCTTCTTTTTCTGCGTCTTCACTCGCTCTTCTTTCGCTCTCTTTTATTTTGTGCGTAAGTGCCTCGGCTTATTTGCATGGGACCTGCCTGCCCGCGCCGACCCCTGGAACCCATTTAGCGCGAGCGCCCTGCAGGGCTTACCGAGCTGTATAGCTCTCCGTGTTCCTTTACCTTTCCTTCCTTCCTTCCTTTCTTCCTTTCTTTCTTTTTTGCGGGCAATCGCGTTGGCTGGCCGCGGGCCACGATGGAACCCGAAACCGAAAATGAAACACCTGCTCGTCTTCGTACCATTTGTACTTTCATTTTTTTGAAATATCGTTTTTCGTTCCACGCGTCTTCTCTCGCATTCATCTCTGGGGCTTTGTTACTTGCCGGCCTCGCGCTATTTTCGCTTCCGTACTATAAGGGGACGTTGTCGGTGTTTCCGTGCCGACAGGCTGTTCGCAACAGAGCCTACGTGTTTCATATTTCCACATTTGTGTGAACAAGAGAGAGCGTGGGAGAACAAGGAATGCGGAGGGAGATTAACAATACGGACGGGCCGGTTGGCTGCCCTTCCCTGGGAAACGGGGACGAGAGATTGGAAGACGGAAAGGAAAGGCAATAGGAGAGAGAGTTCACGGGCACATGCAGTGCATCCTGTGTATTTATATAAGCCTCTTCTCACGTCCGTTGATATCGAGAAAGTCATCAGAGCATGCGCGTCTTTGAGAGTTGATGATACGAGTGAGACAAAGCACCCAGGATCTTTGTCTCTGTAGAGAGTAGGCCGCCCACTTGGTTGAGCACGCTCCGAAGAGGCTCACGTTCGATGCCTGAGTGGGTGCAGTGGCCAAGGAGGGCCTCGAGAGTCTGCCACTGCTAAGTGGTTGCATATTGTGGAGTCAGCAGTCCCAATTAGGAAGGAGTATGTGTGACCAAGAAGAATACGGGGAGCCAACGGGCTCGTTTTTTGGTTATTTACAACCGCATCAAGCCAATTGACAATGAAAGCAGGGAACGTGGAATGGCCACTAAATGTTCTATTAAATGAAATGTGGAAATGATACGGAATAGCACAAGCATACGAACAATGTGCGCAATATAGGCGATTTCGGAAGAGATCAGAGATGCTCGAAACAAATGACATAAAACTTGAGAACAGAGAGAGAAAAAATAAACTGGATCGGAAAAACTGGACTACGAAATATCTCGTAGTGTGACAGAAGCTCGAACACACTTCACCTCGCGCATGTGTACTGCACAGTAACAACCAGTTCACATCAGAACACGGGCGTAAGAATGCAATCGAAGAGAGAGAGAGAGCAAGCGAGAGAGGAAAGGCAGGGAGGTTAACCAGAAGTCAGTTTCCGGTTTGCTACCCTACACTGGGGTGGGGGATAAAGGGGTTGGAGAGAGTGCAAAGAGAGAGAGAGAGAGCGAAAAAAACAGAGGAAAAAAAAAAACACACAGGCATTGGTAACAAAGGAGGCGTTCCAGTCACAGACGTTCACACAGGCCAGTGGACTTCAGGAACCGCAGGAGCGCTTGCACGGCCTTCTGATGCGATGTTGAGTCGCGTCGATGTTGCAGAATTGTTTCTTCCGATAACGGCTGGTCATCCAACTGGTTCAGCACGACGGAGAGCGATTGTCTCTGCACACTGTATTGTGGGCAATCGATCGAAGAAAAGTACGTACATATAACCGAGAAAAACATCGATATCAGGCGGAAGAGACTAGTAACTGCTTGAAGAAAGTGAACTCCTAGGTTAAACTCCTTAATTCATGTTTTAACCAACCGAGGAAATGGATTCCGAAACTTCGTTCCTTTCGAGATGGCCGATTATCTCAAAATTTCGCGTTCCGTATTTTCAGTATTTTGCGTACGCAATACATACAGGCTCGGATTGACGTTCATCCGAGGTATGCGTGGAGGAAGCTTGCAAATATTGATGAGGACTACAAAGTGTGTATATTATTCAGTTAGTGGCGTGGTCAAACGTCAAGTGAACTAGCCCGTTTCAGCATTGTTCTCCGTAATCGTTTGTTTGTCAGTTTTCTCATTCATTTATTTATTCTAGCGTTATCATCTATTCAAACATTTTTGCTGTACAGCACAGAGAAATGGAGTAGCTGAGGTACTCTTTCGCTCAATCTCTTTACAGCAACCCACGTGTGATGCAGAACAGAGCAGAACCCTGAAGCGATACCAATGCAAAAGCTCCATCCGCGCACGGATTCTTATCTCGCTGGTGAAATGTCTTGACTGGCCTATACTCAGAACCCTCTTCTTTCGTGAATCATAAATCGATGTCCCGTTCTTTAACATACACACACTGTACGCACAGTCGGCGTCAAAATTTTACGGAACGCGGGATCCGAGGAAGCTAGGTTGAACTTTCGAGATGATTGCGACCCCAGCCAGTAGAATCGTACTGCTACATATGTTTGTCGCATATACTGTAGTACAGGCTCGAAATCCCAATAGTACTAGGCTTCGTGTCCCGGTTGCTAAAATATTCGTATTTTTTTTCTCACTGCCGCTGCCGGCGTCTCATTAATGGCGCCTTGCCGGTCGGCTTTGCCTTCTGAGTCGCGTTCCCTTCTTTTGTTGCAGCCCATTTCGCGCTCCTCCACATTACGAGCTCGCTCGTTCCTTCTATCACTGCACCGGCGCTTCCCGCGTGGCGCCCACAGCGCATTCGATGTCTACTTTCGAGCTCGCTGAAGTTAGCCATCTGCGAGCCGTTTGCAGAGCTGTAGGCGAGCACTCGCTTGCCTACTAGGAAAAGCAAGGCACGGCACTGGAGGATGGCAAAGAAAAAGAAAAAGTAAAACATGAGAGACCGACAGACACAGAGAGAGAGGGAGAGGTTGAGGTAGGAGTATATACGATCGCTGAGACGTTTTGTGGCACGTTCTTTACCGTACTGTTCCTTTCCTTTTCGTTATTACTATCGTTCTTGCTTTCTTGCGTGCTCCGTTCCTTCACATTCTATCTTTCCGGGGGCGGCCTGTTTCTTCGAGAGGCTTTCTCTGGTCGCTTTCTGCGGAAGAAGACCTTCATCCGCGCGTCGGAGTAGAAGAAGCGCTTCTTCCGATTCTTCTGGAGGGAAGAAAAGAATTGCGCCCGGAGCTCCAGGTTCGGGGGTTGGGAAGGGTGAGGGAGAGTGGTCAAAAGAGGAAATCTGAAAGAGAGAGAGAGCGACAGTGCGATGAAGCAGCGAACAGGAGGCGACAAAGAAAGGAAGGAGGCTAAGGAACACCGGCAACCCACCGAAACTCCCATAATTGGACGCCGCGAGGCGCTGCAGCCACCTCTTAGTATTTCGCCGCTGCCTTCTTCGGTGTATATGCTTTGTTCTCCCTCTAACATCGTTTTTCTTTTTTTTTTCGCAGAGCTGCGCCGCACTTCAGATATTCTCCTCTCTCTTTTGCCTTGTCATTTTTGGTTCGTAAGCTTTGTTCGCTTTCCTCACGGTTTCTGCAGGGTAGCGTGCGCGCATTGACAGAGCGTCGGCGAATTGTGATGCTGCCCCAGATACAACTACTGATCGAGCAAAGACGAGCTCCCTTTCTGTCGAGATGTTCTTGAGTGCTCGCGGTGTATACAGCAGCTTTAGTTCGCGGGCGAGCCACGCTGCGTGTGAGAAGCCGCACTTATTCCAAATAGGAGGATAGGAAGAACGCGGTTCGCTGTAAATGGAGCTGAGCGAGGCGGAGGTGGTTAGGGCAGGAAATTGAAAATTTGACTCACGCACGCACACGCGCGCGAACATACATGCAGTCACGAGCATATAGGCACACAGATGCACTCACGAGCACAGACACACGCGTACAGACACGTACACACACCACACACACGTACATACACATGCACTCTCGAGCACAAATACAAACATGCATGTACAGGCACGCACCGCGCGCAAATACGCCATAGGTAATGGTAGTTGTTTCCAGCAAGAACATGAGTAGCGCTTTTGTTGTATGCGACGCCGGGGCACCAGCACCGTCACACGCATTTGTAATTTTGTCGCAGCAATCACTGCGGTCTGCGAAGTGAGGGAGAATCCCGGTCGGGTTGCTTTGCTGTGCTTTTTATGAATGGGTGAGAGTGTCTTGCCGTTGTAGCGTGGTCAAAGCGCAGTAGTATTCTGGAACGAGACATTCATTCATTCTGCGATCGACCAGAATTCTCTTACATACTCGATATCGATAAAAAAAAGGACGATAGAAAGAAAATGAAAAAGCAAACACGTATTGTATGGATTATATGGTAATGAAGTCGTCGACGTTATTGAGCGATTGCGCTGAACGCATACATCCCCCGCTCATTGGTTTTCGTTGCCGAGCTGTACGGGAATTTCAGCACGAACCCTTTGGTCCGACACAATGAGGGGGGCGCGTTCGCCTCATTAGGCTGCAATGTCCGCCCGAGTTCGATACGTCGATATGCCGGCGCGGATTCGACCCTGTAAGCGGCCGCGCAAAAGTCGCCCGCCGACGATTGTTGACGGCCCGCCTTCTTAAAGTGACACTAAAAAGAGAAATACTAAAGCAGTCTATAGACTGGTTAATTGCTCCTGCGAAACCCTCTTCTCTGAACCCCTATAAGTTGGCGTCAGTGTTGGAGGAATGGGAAGTCGTCTTGGGGGCATATTATATAGGCGAAACAAGAAAACTCCCCGAATCGCTTTTCTTCGATGATTGTGAATCGTAAACGGATCCGATAGCTCGATGTTATTAATGCAAAAGCCTTATATGTCTCATGGGGAGGTCTCCGTTTCAAGGCCATTTGCAAAACCGCGTCGTCGACACGAAATGGTCCTTTTGGATAAGAGGCGATAATGCGCACAAAACCGCGATTAAGGGTTGAAGAAGGATTAAGCAAGTGAACTGAAGTGATAATAGGTATACATAGAGGGGAATGAGGTGAATTAATAGTGAATTGATTGTGAATTAAGAGTGAATTGGTGGTGAATTAAAGGGGTTTAGTTGGGTGATACGAGTGAGGCGAAAGGTACTGATGAGATAGAGTGAGCTAAGATAATGAAGAGTAAGTGAGAGTGAATTAAGAGTGAATGAAGGTCAATAAGTGGTGATAGGGTCAGTCAAGAGTGATCAAAATTGGAAATTTGGAGTAGTAGAGCAAACCAAGTGTGATGGAAATAAAACCGAGATGATAGAGCGAACGAAGGTGAACCAAGTAGTGACAGGGTGAATCGTTAATCAACTGTGAATTAAGAGGGAATCAAGTGGTTATGAAGTATATCTGAGATTTTGAGGGTCCAAGTGAGAGTGACTGAGCAAAAAAAAAAGCGCTGAGTCACGGTTCGAGTTTTGTGAGCCATAGGAAGGGTGACTTGCAAGAAAAAAAAAACATGGCGACGCAAGAAATGACTGTAAATTGTGGTTTCAGAGTGATGCTGACTCAGCAAAAAAAAAAAAAGAAATGTGATCGGGGTGTCATTGAGCGCTCTGGCTTTCGCTTTCAAGTCGTCTTAGTTGTAGCATAAGGGACCCCTAGTAATTTTTTTGCGATATGAGTTATACGGACGCTCGCGGCGAATTCACACCGTCGTAGCCGCCGTCGTACGCTTTGGGAGAATCACGAGCGTTGCCTTTGCCGGCGCTCGTAACCACGCCAGCGTTGTGACCTCGAGTGCGCGCGGTCACCGAATGAACTCTGTTAGCACGTATGTTTGTGGACGCGCGACGTAAAGGTTGCTTAGTTTGAAAACGAATGGTCACTGCAACTCTATGCTGGCCAAAAAGAAACGAGGATCCTTACTTCGTGTAATAGTCCGATGACTTGCTATCGCCGTCGATGCTTCGCCCTTCAAGCGAGAACTGACAAACTTTTCTTCCTTCTCATTCTTATGTGAAACAAGAACGTTTAACAACGATAACAATAAAAATAAGAAGAAGAAGAAGAAGAAGAAGAAGAAGAAGGGGAAGGAAATAGAAAAGAAAGAAAAAAATTACACCATCTTCCCGTAGGGGAACCCTGAGTAGTATGAGCAGCCATGGGGTCGACTCAAGGTAGTTTTATCAGCTGTATAAACTTGCACATGTAGCAGCACCAGCAACGCGCAGAACTGTTGTCGACGCCTTTGGCGTTTTGCGCGCGTTCGCACCGAATGCGCGCGGCGTTGGTGACTGTTGCCGGTGCCTCTGGGGCGCCTACCGTCGCGTCTCTAACCTAAGCTGCTTCGCATTATAGCGCGCGGAGCCGCAGGTGTTGCCATTCGTTGCGCAATCAGGAGAGGAGCGTCGGAAAGGAGAGGAGGAATGCCGAGAGGAGAGGAGATGAGACAAGGAGAGGAGAGGAGGCGGAGGAGGATGCGCATGCGCAGTAGGGGTGTGGACGCCGCACGGCGGAGGGAGGGAGGGAGGGAGTGACATAGCCCCGAGCATAAGATGCTTCGCATCTAAAAGAAAGAAGGAAGGAAGCTTCTGGGTATGTTTTGGTAGTTGGCATTTTGCTCGCCGGCCGCTACCGCTGTCGTTTCTTCACAACGCTGACGTCACGTGCTTAGCCTGACACGTATGTATGGGTGTGCTTTGTGAGTGCGTGAGAAGCTTTTTAGACCGTCCGTTCTGCGTAGAAGTGCGGGCTCTGAGAGATAGCGATTCCCTATTGGCAAGAAAATGTCGAAAAAGAAAGGAAAAAGGAAGGAAGAAAAGAAAGACGGACATGTGAAAATCCGAGGGATCGCGATCGCGTTCCTGTAGTTCAGTTCGCAACTTTATTTTTTTTACCACTCTTGACCTTCAAAAACTTAACAATGCCGCGGAAATGTCTGGTGAATCTAACGCATGAGAACGAATGGAGGAGTGTTCGTGTTGATCGATGAGGGTGCTTAGCTGCGGCCACGCGCAAGCGAGCGTTTGTCGTTTATTTCCGACTGTCTTTCTTGCAGCCACTCCGTCTTTCGATTTTATGATTGACGTGTTCAGAAATTGGCCAGCATGATTTTCTTCTCTCTCGCGTGCGTATGCGTGTGTGCGCGTGTGTGTACGTTTGCGTGGCCGGGTGTGTGAGAGAGAGAGAGATAGAAGAAAAAAAGAAGTGATGTAAAAAAAACTAGCGCAGTATAAATGATGAATAGGCGTGCGCCTGACATTTCAATATCCCGACGTAGCGCATCCGAATGGCACGTGAGCTAAGAGCCGCTTCCCATTGCCGGCTGAAGTTTACCTCAAATGTTTGCCCCTCTCGGATTTAAAGCGTCTATAACAACACAAACAACTGACTCTTTTGATATATGTTAAATCGTTCAGGCGTATAGGTCGCTCCCGCTTTTTTTTTTTCCGTCATGTTTTCCAAGTTCGAAACAAAGAATGCACGATGTCACAGACTTTTGTGAAAGGTTGCGGTGCGCTGTCGTGCACGGTACAATAAGCAGCTAGCAGAGTTTGAGACAATTTTATACAGAGCGAGTGGAAACACAAAGGGCCTGGCTTTTATTTTCCAGCATGATGAATAAACGAGGTGCTGCTAGCGGCGAGGGCCTGATGCAGTAGTCTATAAATTCGTAACACACGGCAGAGAAGGCTCAACTGCTGTCTAATGCTGTTGTACATTTCAGATATCGAGGCAAATGATGCTTTCACCTGCTTTGTAGCTGCCTATTCTACATCAGAAATAAAAATAAGTTGAAGCAAATAAGATATCCCTGCCGAAACGTTGGTATCAACAAATAACGCTACAGTCCACTCCATCAAGGAAACCCGGGCGAATGCCATAAAGTCTTTAATGTTTGAAGCAGGAGCCAGCCATTCATACTTAAATGGATGGAAGGTCTAAGCAGGCATCTCCATTCGGTGACAGCACACTCGTTCCCCTGTGTAGGATAGCAGCAAAAGGGTTGCCTCTTCTGACTGGCTCCCATGCTTTGTCTCCCTTTCTTTCTTCTCCTTCCCTCTCTCACTCCTTTCTTCATTTGTCGATCTTCGTTCGAACAAAGTTCGAGATCCAGGAGGGGAGTTGTTGGGCACGCAATGCGCCTGTTGATGGAAAAAAAAAAAAAAAGAACAAAGAAAGCCTATACGTTTCAGGGACGCCGTTTCAGCCGTCGTTGAACGCACACGGTTTTCTCGCTTGTACCAGTCGCTGCAACTGCGCTTCCAAATTAGTAGGTTGACCGTCTGCGCGGGTTATTTAACCGAACGCGCCAGCAGCGATCAACGAAATGAACCAGCGCTTCGGTGCATCGACGCGTTTGCTAGCTGAATATGCTCGACTCGGCGTGTCCGTCCGAAAAAAAAAAAAAAAAAAAAAAAAAAAAAAAAGAAAGAAGAAAGAAAGAATTAGCGAAGGAAATGCTGTTTGGTTTCGTTTGTAGTGCTTTCGTGGATCCACTTTTTTTTTCTCTCTCTTGTGCCCGAGAAAGTGCCGTCTTACACAATATAGCTTGTTTTGTTGTCCGTGCAGTAAAGGGACAGTCAACAGACCTGCAGAAAAGACAAGTTTATTTCTTTTTTTTCTTATTTTTTTTTTGGGGGGGGGGGGGCGCTCCGTTTCAGTGGGCGTGCTCGTATCGCCATGTCATATGACTATCATAATCGATCGTCATCATCGTCGATCATCATCACCGCCACGACCACCACTGCTCTGGTGGTCGCCGTCGCGCTGTGTTATGGAAGTGAATCCGTATCAACTTAGTTCAACGCACTTCTGAGGCATACACCTGATTGAAAAGAGCTCTGGCATATATACTACACAGCGCGTCCGTCAGAATTCGCGAAACTAGATGCAGCGACGACGGTGATACGCGCGAAATGCGGCCCCATGTGGTTTCCGTCTCGTTGTATTAGTCGCGTTGACGCGCGTCGCGAGTGCTTCGGATAGTTAGGATTTCCCGCCTTTCTAGAGTAACAACGCGCTGCGCACTCCTTTCTTTCGCGCCCTGCCAGCCGGTGTGTGCACTGCGGTCGGCCGGGACCAAGAAAAAGCGCGCATGCATTATGTATGGGCCCGGGGCGGCGGAAAAGGGGGCGGCCTCATGTGGCTGGCCCGAAACGACCATGGCGCATCGGCGTCGATTATTCATGGAGAATCCGCGCTTTATTTACCCTTCCCTCCCCACACTTTCCTAGCGCTGTAACAAACACAGGAGGGAGCGCCAATGGCGTGACGGCGCGCGCTTAAAATGTGCAAATGGCCCACCTTCCACGCACGGTTTAGCTATGTACTCAGCCAGCTTCATAGTGTTATTTGAATTTGCCTAATTGAACTTATTTTGCATCTTATCGGGTGTTGTTGTTGTTGTTGTTGTTGTTGTTGTTGTTGTTGTTGTTGTTGTTGTTGTTGTTGTTGTTGTTGTTGTTTATGAAGCAACGTTTGGTTCACCTTTAGCTGCACGTTTGTTTGTTTCTTTGCGTCCGGCATAACGCTCCTGTCGGTGAAAGTGGTGCGCGATTTTACCGACTCCTGCCGTGGGCGATACAGAAGAGACAGTTAATCCGTATTCTTTTCCCCGTTGCGCATGTAGCGCGAAGCTTACGTTCTCCCAAGACCGTGACAACGTCAATGGCGTGATCGCGGTCTTCCAAGTTTCTGTCCGTCAGGCGGCCGTTCGTGCAGCTTCGCAGCACGTAGTATAATAGCGCCTCCAGACGCGTGGTCCCGGGTGCTATAGTTCGCCAGCGAAGGGGGTGGTAGAAAAGCTTCCGCTGAAACTGGTTCGTAAGCCGTGTCAGACGAAAATTCGCTGTTGCTACCAAGACAGTACTAAATGAACGAATGAACTTGTGGTTTTATATGAGCATTCTTCGGCTGTCCACCTAAAGGTCATTATCTTTCTCTTTCACCTTGGTGTCGATCGTGGGAGCCTGATGCGGGTAAAAAAAATAATAATAAAGTGAGCAGTTTCTTGGTTTTGCTAGCTTAAACGCGACGCGACGCAGACTTCTGCCATATGCTATATATATAGCGGCGACAGGTCATCGTACGGCCCACTTCAGACGACTTTGAGAGGCGTCGAACGTTTCTTCCTATTCAGCCTTCGCTGTGAAATTTTGCGAGTTAGAAACCTACACCGGGGGCAGATCTAAGAATCTTCTCTACACCACACACGAAGCTTAGCAGAATAGAGGAGCACACCCTCCGAAGGCTACAAACGAGCGCATTCCCACACCTCGCAAAATTACACCTATGGTACCACCCCTCGAATTACCAATACCACGAAACATGGGCGAAATGCCAGTTTAACCTCGTGGCAGACCCCATCAAGGGAGAGGGGGGCGGGAGGGGCAGGAGGAGGTGGGTGAGACTTGGGGGAACGCACCAAATAGGGCGTCAACATCTGTGACACACAAGCAAAAATAGTTTCTTGCTTTACACGGCAGCAGACAACTGCGCGAGGTTTCGAGAGAGATAAAGTTGTATCTGTGATTGCTGGGTCTCTAAGCTGAAGACAAGTGACGCGAATGGTTGCCCATTTTCAAGCCAAATCGAACAAATTCCGTTGTGGCAATTTGAATAAGCTGGGCGATTCCATTCCAGAAACCTTTCATCAAGCTCGCTGCAATCTTCGTGCTCCTGTCATTCACCCGTTCCGCTCTCGAATAGCACCGCGAAACTGCTCACTCGGCGCTGAACCGCTCATGCAAAGCAAATGGTACATTTTCTTCTGCATTATAAAGTACCTGCAATGCGCACGTCTAAATACGCTTGCTCAAATAGAAAAAAAAAGTCTACGAGGCTCATGATATGCAACACATGGGCTAGTAGTTTTTGAAAGAGACGGGTATAGGTGGCAACAGTCATGGTGTTGTTACAGGCATGTTGTTACATCATGACATGTAGGCAAATGCATTTTCATGTCCGCAAGCGTGAAGAAGACGTAGAATAGCAGGAAGAAAAGGAGTGGGAAGAATAGAATGGAATGATTCGAGGCAACGACAAGAACAACGATGTTTAATGCAGGCCCTGCGCCGTTCCAGTGACATCAAATGAAATCAAATGAGATTGTATCACCTCCAGCTTGCCCGTTGAGGATTTGGAAGAATGCATTTTTTACCCTGAGACAGCTTTTATCTGCGTTTCCTGTAACAATCCGGCAGTCTAATTAACCTTTGAGAGCACCGTATCGCCTTGTAATAGATTATTTTTCGGCGATTCACGACAATATTTGCATGTCTCGCGAAATTAATAACCTCTTAGGACTGTATTGATGCGGGAAGACGCTTCATGGTGCGGTGTTCACGAAAGATACACTACGATATAGTACGCGGTCGTCTTCAATAAATATCTAAATAAATAAGTGTTGTGTTCTTATGACTGGTATTTGTATTTTTTTTTTTTCGTCTCGATATGTTACGTGTTAGTGTCGCTGCACATCACATCAATGTCCTTGCTCGCACTCTCGCTTTGAGTGAGTCATTGTAATGTTTCATTGTTTTGACATTTACATTGTTATGTTGTTGCGTGTGCGTGTGCTGCAACGAATTTATTTATCCAGACAAACTATATGCGTAAGTGTATAGTAGAACACTTTATGTTCAATAGACTGGAAGTCGTCGGCGTTGTATTCGCGAGCCAACATCTCCTCTTTAACATGTCAGTAAGTGAAAGCAGGGTGGTCGTCATAATACCCAGAGATCAGTGCGCAAACATTGTGCAGTGAAGGAAACATTATTAAAATCTACTAGATGCTATACGATGTAACGACTGTTATAGCTATGCTAACTACGGCTGTTACTATAGATGTCATACAGTGTAACGACTAACGGAAAGAACCGATCGGGCGGAAATAAAAACCGGGAGAAAGTACGCCGGAATTCGAAGATATAAAAACTAGAAACACTCAACCCTATACATACTAATGCAGGTTTTCTTCGTGAAATCCTTCACAAAATGAACTCAATAGTGACTGCATAAAATATTTATCCCGGATGTGAAATCGGATGCGTGTAAAGCTGTATCTAATGGGTTTAAGCGCTTTCTTTCTGTCAGGTTTCATGCAAATCGACACTGATATATTTTGATCTTGGCCCTTGCGCCGTTTCAAGGAGATGAAAAGCACTCGTTTAAGTGAGTTTCGAACACCGCAAATTAACGCGAAAATTTAGCTTCGCAACAGCTTCGAAGCGAAAGAAAGCACCACTCGCCTACACGCGCGCACTCGCACACAAAACACACCCAAGAAACGACCCCCTTTTTTTTTCACTCAAGTGCGACTGCGATCGAAGATGAGTGTGTTTTCTTGCGCTCTATAAAGCTGCTTCCGAGACGGATTACGAGCTAGCCCAGCTACAACTTCTTCTAGACATGGAACTTCCAGGATGCAGCGTCAACATACGAATTGGCCACGCAATGTTACAACTTGATCTGTTGTTTTTATTCCAAGAGAGTCGGTGTTTACGACGAGGAACATGAGACAAACGGCAATTTCTCCGCACACATCTATATATAGATGCGCCCTGCAGGCGTGTAGCCGTGACACTAACCTAACCTAACGTAACCTAACCTTACCTAACCGTGACACGAAATATTTTTTTTCGTCCACGTTCGTAACGTATATACCAGTCAATAATCAAAATTAAAACGACTTGGAAAGCAATTATCTCGTTGAGCTGTAATCCGGTCAGATGAGGGTATTCCTAAATTATATATCTGCGATGAAATTTCAGTTGAAATTTCACTTAGGCATTCTTATTCGCAGTGTTTCGAATGTCGAAGATGCGTTTCGTAAGTAAACCACCAACGACCGAGCGTTTATAATCTACAAGCGACATCATAGCAGACTCATTTGATCACCCATTTTATTTATTTATACTGCTAATGGAAAATAAGTTGGAAAAAAAAAAAGACGGAGGTTAAGAGAACGGGCCTTCGTGTTTGTGTCATTTCCTGGCGCCTTCAACACGGTTCCTGTGGTTTCTAGTGACGTTTTGGGCCGTCTACCGGTGCAGTACATCTTCATATAACCGCACGGTAATGCTGAAGAAAGAAAACGCGCCGGTTCTCAGCGCCATAACATCACTCGATCGACACGATAACATCAAAAAAAAGAAGAAAAAAAAAGAAATCGGACGGAATAGTCCCGGATTGCTCTTCCCGTGCTCATCTAGCGCGCCCAAAACGCTATACGGGCAAGCTCACACACTTTCGAGCTTCGCCCGCGGAGTCGTACACTCTCAATATGTGCTTGCGCTCCGTGGGAGGCTTTTCAGCGTCGAGAACATGCTGCGCGCTGTCATTGTGCTCGTCGTTTACCGTCATTCTTCTTCCGTCTTTCTTTCTTTCTTTCTTTTTTCCCGTGCTCCCGTAACCGCCGCACGAACGCACGCACGCTCGCAAGAATGGATGGCCCCAGCTGGGCGAACATACGCACAGCCTGCTGGCGTGGTCCTTCATCATTTCTTTTCCGAGAGATTTTCCGACTATATAGGCGGAGTATAGCGCGCGCATAGACGTTCGACAGCGAGTCGATATAACGCAAGGCCCGCCCATCGCTATTCTGTGCCACAGAAGCGCACCTCGCGATTGCTCTATATACGCCAATTCCGTGCAGTACAAACAAAGGTACAGTCGGCGTCAAAAGACAACGGCACCTGAGAAAAAGAATATCAATATTTTTGCATCATGGGGGACGCAGTCTGGTTATCTGGATTCCAATCTGTACTATCACGCGAGAAACAACATATTGATGTGTATGTTTTTTTTATCGACTATGCGCGCGGGAACTGCTCGGAATTCTCGACCCGTGAAGTTTGGCACTGATTGTATGTGGCTCCCGTCAGGTAACTAGAAGCAAGAACCGGCCACGTGTTTCGGGAATAGAACGAAAGCCGCTCATTGTTTGACGCTAATCTGTTTATAATCGCCCCGTTCTTGCGGGGCCACCCACGGAAGGATTTGCGGGGGTTAATGTATTAGCCTTTGTCCCGGTTCTCGTTTACACCAGTGTATGGTCACTGTGCCCTGAATCCGCGTTTTACGCATGACCGGGGTCAAGAAGCATCGCATGATCTCATCTTTGAAGAATTTAGAAACCGACTGGTGGCGAACTCGATAAAGATTTTGAGCGGGCTCGTCCTGCTGCTGTGGCGTTTCATTTCTGTTGCTTTTGCTAAGTCGTTCGTCGATTAAGGTCGACCAACAAGCTCTTCTCGCCATATTGGTACAGAACTTAGTCTTAACGTTATTGCACACCTTGGAATGTGCGGTAATAACTTATAGTACGGTAAGATTTGATTCAAGACGAGAAACTGCACATGGGTTTTCTTCTGTGGCTTCCTGGATACTCTGGTGCAGAACTTTGGTTTCGTGCTGTCCGTACTGTATGCAGTGTTCTTAGACACATTTTGTGATTTCGTTTTGTCTTGCCATGCGACGAGGTGCAGCCAGTGCCACTAAATTCACCGTCTCTTATTGCATCATGTCACTGAAAAAGCGAGATGTAAGCCTGCTCCGTTCAATAATAATAATAATAATAATAATAATAATAATAATAATAATAATAATAATAATAATAATAATAATAATAATAATAGAACAAAGCGAACACATCGCGTGCTCGTATGCGAACTACTCTTTTGCCTGTCGGGAAAAAACAACAACTAAATAAGCGTCCTCATTACACCATGGTGTGAAAAGGTCACTTCGGCAATCATCATTGAAATGGCGCCGTTTTCTGCCGCAGGGCGGCGCACTCTACGCTCGTCGTTCTGGAGACCGTTATAGTAAAAACGTGGCGTCATGGTGGCTGATAGCGGACGAGCAGCTTTCTTTACACTGCGTGAAGTTTTCGAGGTTGAGGATATAGTGCGAGACGGTGCCGATACCGCTGGCGGCTTTTGTGGCCGTTTGGCAGTGGCTTTCGCGTTTTCCTCGTTCTGTCATTTCGTCCATTTTTAGTACCCGCATGTGGTCGTCGAAGAACGATCGAGCGCTTCGCTGAGGCCAGCGCCGCGCCTTGAAACGTTAATCTGCCGTGTCTATAGAGGTGTTTGCGTTGCGTGCCTCCCCGTTTATGTGGGGAAGAAAAAAAGAAAAGATAAGAAAATAGAAAGCGTTAACTGAGCTGCGCGCTCTTTCACAAAGCGTGACTGTTCGTGTGGTGGACTTCGAGAAGTGCTCCGAGGTTTTTCTTCTTTTTTTTTTTTTTTTCTTTTTTTTTCCTCCCTTCGTTTTCCGTCGCAGACGCGCTTTATGGTTAACGTTATTTCCTTCACGTTCTGCCCAGGCGATTTCTTCTCTGGCTGGACCGTTCAAACTCTTCTGCTCAGTTTATCCCGTTTGTGCTTCCTCTTGCGAGTCAGCTAAGGACCTTGGTAGTGGTGGCTCTGCTGTTAACGTTGCAGTCGATGTTAATCTCGCGGAGCTTGTGATGGCGTTCACTTCCCCCCCCTCCTCCCCCCCCTCCTTCCCCACCGGGTCGCGCTTAATGAGTCCGAATAAACATAGAATACTGGCAAACACAACACTGCGTATGAAGAGAGAAACGTAGAGAATAAGCATAAAACTAACTGTAAGCACACGCTAGCTTCAAATAACTTGGAAAACTAAGGCCAAGTACGTTACGCCCAGAACAACCAAAATGTGATTGAACAGAAGCTTACCACGCGCTAGGAATTGGGGCATCATCTAGAAACGATATACTGATTCACACGGTAGTCTTTACGTGCGGTAGCCTATACGGTAGTAGTGATATTGTATATAGTCGCACGTATCTTAGTCATAATCATTGCGAGTCATACGGTAGCCTTCAGACGGTATACTTTGCGTCCCCTCTTCAATTATTGTAGCTCTCGTAGCTAGTCTAAGTGGAGAGGTTAGACGCACCATGCTTCCGGCTACTCTAATCGGGAAGATACAAATTTGCCTTTAAGTTTGCCGTCTATATTAAGCTGCGTTTTCCTTGGACGAATTCATACTTCTCACTTACGTGATATCGACTTCCTCGCGAGCGTAATGTCGACTGCCTGCTGCCTTGCGTTCCACGGAAGCAGGGAACGTTGAGCCGCCTCTGGCCAAACATATGATACATTATTGGTTCGCCATGATATTATATTACAGGAGATCATATTCCAAAATATATTTCTTTTATTTTGTCTTTGAAAGGATTTCGAGATATGAAGGCTTATCAGTGCATGCGTGATCACTGCATAATGCGATAGTCGCATAATGCGACAAGTAGTCATCGCGGCTTTTATTTCACTGCCTCGGCAGACTGCGGGGATAAGGAACTAAATTATATAGAAGCTATAGTGGGCACTGATTGTCGTAAGTCGAAACGAAGGTCAGATCGAAAATACCCCTAGCGCGCTTTGTACACCCCTGTTTACGGCGCGCCTTCTGTGTTCTGCCGGATACGCGCAACGGCTGTTCTTTCCCACGCTCCGACGCCCGAGTCGGGTGCACTATTTTTTTTCGCGTCCAGCCTTGCGACGCCGGTTTCGCCAGGAGATTGTGTCGCTGCCGCGGAGGAAACACCCGGAACGCCGAACAAGATCGCAGTCATTCCACGACTCGCCGACATGCGATACGTTGCAGGAACTGTGAGTGAGTGAGTGAGTGAGTGAGTGAGTGAGTGAGTGAGTGAGTGAGTGAGTGAGTGAGTGAGTGAGTGAGTGAGTGAGTGAGTGAGTGAGTGAGAGTTAGTGAGTGAGGGAGTGTGAGTTAGTGTGAGTTAGTGAGTGAATGTGAGTTAGTGAGTGAGTGTGAGTTAGTGAGTGAATGTGAGTTAGTGAGTGTGAGTTAGTGAGGGAGTGATGAGTAAGGTGAGTGAGTGATGTGATTACTTGATTAATTGGTTGGCTCCAACATGTCGAAGCAACACTTTTGCTGTACGTTACGCGCCGTAATGAACTGCTCCGGATTGATTTGGATCATGTGGCGTTTCCTTAATGTGCACTTAAATCTAAATGGACGATCGTCTTTGCAATCTGCTCCCGTCGGAATGCAGTCGCGGTTGCCGGGAATCTAATCCGCGACCATGAGCTCAGCGGGAGAATGCCATAGCCGATGGCTGCAGAGTGATATCGACATGGTAATTCAGGATAATGTAACAGCTAGTTATCAGCCAAGCTTTTATGCTTAATAAATGAGTCCATTTTAAGTCAGGGGTTTTCTTTCGGAACTGAGGCCTTTGATGGATTATTAACGCGACAGCGTTAAGGGCCCCGTGTCGCAGCAAATCCGGCGTCGATGTCGGCGTTGGCTCGCCGGCGTCGTTGGCGGAAGTAATCTTCCTGAACCACATCATCCCGAACCACCCGGACCGCGCAGGCCCTTCGCGTGGCGCAAGGCGTTAGTGAACAAAATTGAATATCTGAAACTAACATTCGTCAGCAAAATCGTAAAGTACGACTTAACCACAACCTGCAGACTTGGATAGCGTCGGATTGTAATTTGAATATACGAGAAAAAAGCCTGATAAGCAGCAAGTTATCGTTGAATGCTATCGCGTGCAATAAAGTGATTCCTTTTTTTCTCTCTCGTGATAGCAAATGTTAGCAAGATATGGCTTCTTTTTTAATTCTCTTTAGTTTGATTTCGTTTGATTTTATAGCCTTTGGTTGGCTTTACTAACTGTAATGTTACTAGGAACGCAGCAAGTTACGCGAGGAACTTCACGCCATACCTTTTAGTAGGCCATACATATTTTTAAAAAATTAATCAAGCCGTCGAAGCCTCGGATCAAAAATCGTAAACTAAGCGAACTTGTTTGTCAAGAATCCTCCAGGCCATATTGTAGATGATACTGAGTTTATCTTTTAAGCCGCCCAAGCAAACATTGCACGTGTGTGCACAACAGGTGTTGCATCCCACAGGCTATATACACTGTGTTTACCTTCTAAGCAGTCCAAGTGTGGTATACCAAATCTGAAACTAAATGGACTTGTTTGCCAAGAATCCTCCAGGCCATATTGTAGATGATACTGAGCTTATCTTTTAAACCGCCCAAGCAAACATTGCACGTGTGTGCACGACAGGTGTTGCATCCCACAGGCTATATATACTGTGTTTATCTTCTAAGCAGTCCAAGTGTGGTATACCAAATCTGAAACTAAATGGACTTGTTTGCCAAGAACCTCCCACGCGAGAAGCCGCGTCGTCTTTCTGTGGGCGCTTCTTCGTCCAAACCTGGCGGTCTATACGCGGCGTCGTGCCGCAACTCTCGACTCTCATCATATGTGTTTCTCTATACACGCACATTCAACCCACGGTTGTGCACACACGCGCCATGGTTGCTTCAGCCTCGGGGCTAAACAAAGGGGCAGGACCGCGCGGAATGGAAGGAGAAAGCCTTCCGTGGTCGGAATATAATGGACGGCACCTCCGCCTCAGGTCGGTTGCCATGGTTACTCGCTCTCCTTGAATCAGCCACCGGCTCAACGTGAACGCCGCGGATAAAGTGCTCATTGTATAGGTGTTCGCGTGCCTGCTGTATCTTCCCCCTCTTCGATGAGCTCGAGTGGGCACATTTTTGTAAAGACGGCAAGCATCATCATCCTATCTTTATGTCCACTGCAGGACGAAGGCCTCTCCCTGCGGTCTCCAATTACCCCTGTCTTGCGCTAGCCGATTCCAACTTGCGCCTGCAAATTTCCTAACTTCATCGCCCCACCTAGTTTTCTGCCGTCCTCGATTGCGCTTCCCTTCTCTTGTTATCCATTCTGTAACTCTAATGGTCCACCGGTTGACCATCCTACGCATTACATGGCCCGCCCAGCTCCATTTTTTCCCTCTTAATGTCCATTAGGATATCGACTATCCCCGTTTGCTCTCTTATCCAAGCCGCTCTCTTCCTGTCTCTGAACGTTAGGCCTAACATTTCTCGTCCCGTCGCTCCTTGCGCTGTCCTTAACTTGTTCTTGAGTTTCTTTGTTAACTTCCACGTTTCTGCCCCATATGTTAGCACCAGCGTGATACTTGCCGCGTAAGAAAACTAAAAAGCACTAAGAACGAATGACGCTTCGATTCCCGCGTGGGAACCTTCTCATTTAATGCGATAGCATTATACGCGGATTTGACACACTTTGGAGGTATCTAACAGAACAACGGATGTTTTTGAGCGTATGCGAACGTGTCACACCGCGCACGAAATAGCAAGTTTGTAAGATATTCGCGAAGTATAGAAACCGCACTTTGATAAATGAGCTGTGCAAGGTCAACCGTGCGCCACCACGCTCGAGCAGCTGTCGGAGCGTCACAATCATCAATCTTGAAATACGCTATCGCATACTTAAAGAGCTAGCGGGTGCTAAGTTTCGATATAGATCGTTTTTTCTATTAACCTTGTGGTTTTCCTATGCGATCGGTGTCCCTGTTTATGCGTGACTATGCTTTGGTCATCCCCTACCAAGCCACGTTTACGTGACCCTCGCAAAAGTTGGGTCGAGTTGGCTTGTCGGGCAGAAAGTCGGTCATTGGGTTCATACAAATGCTGGCGGGTCGGCTTGAGCAAGCGTCGAGGGGACCTGAGTCACTCCATGCACCTGCAAGGAGCGGGTTGACTCGCCCAACCCAACGCGATGGAGTAGGGCTGTATATAGTCAGCTCGTCTCCTGACTCGCTCCCGTTGCATCGAGTCCATGTAATCGAAGCTCCAGACGGGCTTTTCACAAATCCTAAACTTCGGCACCTAACAAGGCTCCCTTTCCTGTGTGGACATTTCGAAGGTTGTAGAAATCGGGGATGTCGTCTGTGATAGGCGGTAATTTCTCTTTGCAGCAAGGCGTAATGACCGTTATGCACAGCTGACATTGTAGTGCGCAATTGATGTTCAGTCACTGCTTTTATTATTATTATTATTATTATTATTATTATTATTATTATTATTATTATTATTATTATTATTATTATTATTATTATTATTATTATTATTATTATTATTCATGTAAACGTATACAAGCTGCACGACAAAGAGAGATAAAATCTAGCTAACAAGTGTCTCTTACGGGGAGAGAGACAGAGAAATCAAGGAGAGGAAATGCAGGGACGTCAACCAGAGACGAGCGTCCAGTTTGCTACCCTACACTGGGGTTGCAGAGAAAAGGGGGAATATAACGGAGGGAGAGAGTGAACACTGTATGCACTGTGCGCTGTCTGCAGCGGAGCGCCGTGACACCAAAGTCCCATAGCATGGTGATTTGCGTTGAAGTGGTTGCGATGCTTCGGTCTCTCATAAATAATAATACCCTTCGCATGCTCCTGAATAAGCTGCATACTCCGTCAGTTCAGCGCGAGTAATGCTCTTAATCCAGCTCTTGCAAGTATAGGACTTTGGCTCGCCCGCAGCGTTCTATTCGCACTGAAGTAATAAAAAAAAGGACGCGATTTACTGCTAACAACCTACTGCGACGTACTGCTACATGCTACTAACGACCACTGGCCACTGGTTCACCCTCCCGACCTTTCTGCTGCTTACTGTCTCTTTATGTATAACACGCGTCTCGGTTTTAGTGGATCACCTGCGTGCGGCTGCATCCTCCGTCGTTGCGCTGACCCAGCCACTCTTGCTTTTCGCCCACCGCTCGCGCAGGTCGGCATGCAATATACATACGCGTGGCGCGGCGTCGTCTTTTCTCGGGGCACAACGTGCCTGCAGCCAAACGGCGCGTGACGCAGGTACACCGCGAGGGTGTAACGCCGATCTCGCGGGACTCGGCGGGGGCGGCGCGCGTGTAGAGCCGCCACCAACGGCGACGTCGCGACGCGGATCGGAGGACTCTGGAATAAAGAAAGAAGGAAGGAAGGGAGGGGGAGATAGTGAAGGAGGAGAAGGGATGAGCTTGTCGAGAGGCAATAAACGAAGCAGATGTGGGAGAGGAGGTCCGCATACTTCAGAAGAATAGTGAGGTGCAACGAGTAAAAAGGAAGAAAAAAAGAAAGTGCAGAGCGGTCGTCGCGACCCCTCGAGAAGGATGTTTCAAGCATATACTTCCACGCATGAACGAGACGCGTTGAAGATGCAGCAGGGCGGCTGGCGCGGGAATCGGGCAGTCGCCACCGGCTGTGCAGATTTTATATCGAGGTTTCTTTTCTTTTTTTTTTTCTTTTTTTTCAATTTCCTGTTCACCCGTTTGCGCGAAGTGCTTGACTATTCGCGGTTTCTTTTTTCTTCTGTGCATATCGTTCGTGAATGTGATTTGGGCGCGCGGGGCTTTTATTTCTAGGAAATCGGGCGAACACCGTGTCGATCGCGCGAGACGCCTGCGATACCTGGCGTTGGCTTCCTTCGACCTGCCCGCCTGCGTCGCTGCCCTGGCACGCGTGACCCCGAGCTTTTTTTTATTAAAGAAATTTTTCCCTCTGTGTGCGACCATGTGGCACGATCGCGGTGTATAGTTTCGAGTTGCGCCTCCTGTGGACCGCAGCCATGGTTGAAATTCACTCGCGCGTATATATGTACGCCTGGTTGTAAGCTGCGCCCAGAGTTCACCGTGAGAAGTTAAAACCCGTTGCTTTCCTCTTCATTTTTCTACTTTCGAAATAACCGTTTCACGCGAGTGGTTTCGATGGTCATTGAGCGTTGACGGGTGTTGAACCTATTGAAGTACGATTCGTGTTCGATAATAATCGCAGCCACTCAGTGGTGAAATGATTTCGCGCTTGGTCTGTCCGTGGCTTCTAAAGAACACCGCATGCGGAAATAAATAAATAAATAAATAAATAAATAAATAAATAAATAAATAAATAAATAAATGAATGAATGAATGAATGAATGAATGAATGAATGAATGAATGAATCTGTACTCCCTATCGCTGAGATTGAAACGGAGTCTTGGAACTGGTTTAAGAAAACTATCTGCATTGTTCTAGTGGATTGAGCGGTTCACGACGTTACAGCGCAGAGGCGACGCTGCGAAAAAAATAAAAAAAGAGACAATCCGTCGGCGTCCTTTTATGTTACTGTATTTATTTACCCGTTGCGATATCCCGAAAGTTTAGGAAATGTAGGGAGCCTACATGCAACGCCGCTTGCATGTAGGCTCCCTAAGGAAATGGATTCATTGAAACACCCTGGCGGCATCCCTGTGGAACGCTGTCGGTGCTAACTTTCGCTATCACCTAAAATGAAGCCAAAAAAAAGACATCGACGGGGAGATTAACTGCGTTTTTCAAGTGAAATGCATTATCAACAGGGAAACACATTATCAGAGTGGAAGGAAACACATCTTAGCCACCGGTGGGAGCCGAACCCACATCTTTCGCAGAGATTGCTGGTTCTTATCCCAGTGGCAGAGAACACCGCTCGTGCTCTTCGGGTACAGACGTGCCAAACACCACCGCTCCTAGACACCGCAGGCACGAACTCCGACCAGCCACCCCCAGCCGAGGACCCCCGACACCGCCTGTCTGCACGGCTATAGCCTCTAGCCAGCGGGTGCGTTTTCTAGGCCCAAGTTCGGCGGTGAACCAATCTTCCGAGTCATCATGCCATCTAAAACCTCTACCAAGAACAGTCTGGAGAAATTTTGGACGTATATACCGTTGGCTACAATCGCCCGTCGCCTCGCTCAATCACGCTGTTAGCTCCCAAATACGTCACGAATGAAGACGCATGTACGAGTGCCTCGCCAGCCCAGGACGTATGAAAGTAAGCCCCGAATACGGTCCCCGATCGCACGGGGCTCGCACTCCACTCACCATCGCGACTTTGCCGAGATCCAAGCGAACGCGCGGCACGCTGCGCTGGGCGACACAGCACACCTCAACGAGTGCAAAGGCTGATTCACACTACGCCGACACGACAACGATTTTGGTCTGGTGACTGATGACGATAGCAGTTTGCAGGACGGAGAACGCTGTGGCCAACGGTTCAAAGGAAGGAAAAGGCTGTCGCCAACTGTCGGCAGACTAAAATCGGTGCGGCGTCGACGTATAGTGTGAATCAGCCTTGAGAAGCACGAGTCACCACTTTCAAGATACAAGCAGGCATGAACCTTGCAACAATGCACGGCAGTTCATTGTCGGCAACCCGTCAACTTCAGATAATCGAGAACCTAAGCCTATTCGGCAAGTTGCAGCTTGTTCGTATCTACGTGGCATCAACGCACGACTCGTGCAAGGACGTGATCCTAAACAACGATCCGTACATGCATCCGAAGACGGCATGCAAGGTTTCTGGGATCCCAGCGGCTAATGAAGTTTCATTTCCTTTTTTTACCTTAATAATCCTACATTGCGATTTCGAAAGACATTTAATTTCCTGATAGGTGCTGTCTTTGAGATCATACTCCGCTGACCTCATATTTGTAGCCCTCATTGTTTTCGCCCATTGTACAGGAACGAGGCATACAAGGGGACACTAACGCGTAATAAATCATTAGTTATCTTTAGCTCACTTTGTGTGTCCTCGTACCCCTTGCTCCTGCCGAGTACTTTAGAGTTACGAATAAAAACGAACCACAGACAACTGGCGAAACAGAACCCGTTCATCGCTTTGTCTTCTGGTGTTCGTCGCCGATTGTTCCGAGCGAGTCGGGTGAAACGATATACCCGTGTTAGGGGAGGCGTCGGCGAGCCTTCGCTTTTTTTATATACGTACAACTACTACTACCTCGTGAAGAGCGTCACGCTCACCAGAGCGCGCCCGTCGCCAATGCGATCCTTTCAGTGTGTGTTGACTCACCGTTGAACACGATCGAGAGAACAAAGGGGCGCACAGTGACCTCGTCGAGTTTAGTTAAGTTTGGCGTCGAGCCCGTGGAACTTTCCGCATGTGGTGAAGGCCTGCCTTACAGGGTGAGCGACGATATTAACGCGTTTTTGTTGCGCTTGTTGGCGGGGCGTTGCAAGCGTAGAGTTTCGTGCTAGAAATTACTAGGCGGAACTCTGTATCGCTAGTGGTCCACGGGAGCTACAAGTATACGGCGGTTCAACTTGCGGGAGATGTTATTCCGATTGCTGTAAAAGCTCAAGTCAAGTTGTCGAATTCCGCCGTGCTGCTTGTTTTGAGCCAATCAGATGCGCCGTAGCAGCCACCATGCCGACCAATCACAGCTAGCAAGATGGCGAATTGGGCAACATGTATGCCGGAATTTGAGAGCGTATACTTAATAGGCAGTCCAACATGAAAAATGATGGGTCGTCGCGGGGATTTGCCTACACGTCGATCTTCCGGCTTCAAGCGGCTTCGTGACATTGCAAACTGACCATTTTCGACGAAACACTGCGTTATAAATGCAACTATTCGCAGTGATTACGCGCGTGAGCGAAGACCGATTGCCTTCGTGAGTTTAGAAGACTATTGTTCCTTGGCAGTTTGGAAAGTTAATGCGTAATAAGTAACGTTACAAGAATGCCTGATAGCGCAATCACGAAGGTTAGACTAATCTATGCATACAACCCATGGTTCCTATGGTAACTGAACGACCGCAGCGCCAGACTTTCCTCTAGCAATTTTTATGGGAAACTCTATAATTGCAATATAGCCTCAGGATTGGAGGCCGTGCGCCGCCGAATTTCGGAGGCCGTGTTTACAAGTGCATATGGTGTGAACGGACGATTCCTCTGTCCATGTCTGGTCGTGCGGCATGTACAGTCCACCACGAAAGTTTACGGGACTTGGGATATTTGTGAAAAAAGGCGGCATTTCAGCGGAGCGTGGACGCATAGCCTGGAATTCAGTGTATCCTTAGCGTGTAGGATATGCATGGTCCTTGCGACTTGCACAGTAATCCCATTAAATTCGAAGCGCTGCTTGCCTTTACGGGGCAGAAATTCACATTTTGTCGTTGAATTCGTGTCCCGTATAAACTTTCTTATAGCCGACTCCACTCGCAATTTAGAGGCGAGGGAAGTTTTGACGCGCGTGTGGTGGTTGTTTCTGCCTTTTAACCTTTTTCGTCGCGGTCCGCGGTGAACGGAAACGCTAAACACTGGTTTAGTCGCAAAGAGCGTGAAGCGCGTTTAACTCTCTATGTACTCGTATGTTGTGTAAGCCAGCCTCCAGCTATATCGATTAGCGGGTATTTGCAGTATTGCTTTGGTGACGAAATGTCGTTCGGCTTTCGGGTGTTTCGTGCACGGTCCCGTTTCGTATCCGGCTGTTTGCTCTTGAAACGTGTGTAGCGTAAAAGCGAGGCATTACAGTTGGCAATATGGAACTCGCTGTCGTAGTTGTAATGTCTTTATTTATTTAGGTTACGGCGACCAGCTTTTTTTACTGTCATGTGCGGCATATATAAGGGGCGTATATAGCGGAACTGAGAGTAGCTATGAACGGCGCGCAGTCAGGCGTAGTTGTGAAGTCTCCCTTTGAGTAAATAAAGCCCAGAGAGAGAGAGAGAGAGAGATAACAGAAAGCCAGGCAGGATTACCAGGCTGCACTCGGTTGTCTACCCTGGATTGGAAAAGGGGGACGGAAAGGTGAGAAGAAGGAGAGAACTTCACTGTATGCACCGACACACAAGCAGTGGTGGTTGTTCAGTTCGTCACAAGGCTATATTGCAAGCTGCTTCATCTCAAGAAACGCAGCAGCGCTTTTGGGGCTTTGCACATCGCAGACGCAAGAGGCCACCCAAGGTCGCGCCATCTTCTATGAAAGGCTTCCCATCTAATTTCCCTAATGTTATCTGAAGGCATATCATCATGGCATATTGGGTACTCACTCAGGGAGGGTTTTTAGAGTTCTATGGCACACGTGTAGCAATCAGCGCCATCCGCCTCTTCAGTTAGGAATGAGCAGCTGTTCGTATAAGAAACGCCTACTCGTAGACCGGTCAATGTTAGTTAAACACATAGCCGGCGCACGGAAGTAGAAGAGTGTGGCGAAGAATAGAGTGATGGGATCAAAAGAGATAAAGAGAAACTAATGAGAGGTAGAGGAGCGAGTATAGGATCAAATAAAAAAAAATTGAATGACCCGAAATAAGAACAGAACGAAATTGTGGCAGACGAGAAAGGGAAGAAACAAGCGCGGGACGCAAAACGTGACCACTAAACAACGGCTACACGAGTTCAGAAGAGCAGCGTAAAACGCCTCAACGCCGATCCTGTTTCGGCGGCGCCGGCCGATTCGCATCGGGATTCTCCGCGGAGCATACCACCAACGACGGGGGCCGAAGGTCGGGGCTCGTAAAAAATCGGCAGCTGCCGGACCCTTCCGCGATGTCGCGCCTTGTGGCCTCGTATACAACGTACATATACAACGCCGCTGGCAAAGCGGTGGAGTAAGCTAGATCGGGAGGAAGCACTGGGCTTTTAGCGGCCGTCGCCATCGTTGAAGGGAACCCTGCCGCCCGCCAGTGTAGGATTTTTCAGTTCCCAAGAGACGACCACCGGCTGACGGCAAAACGAATCGCGCTCTTCTTATCGGCCTGCTTAGCCCTTCCGTCTCTGTCGTCTGAGAGAGACGCCGCCGCGCCCAGATCGTGGGAGCAGGTCGTCCTGCGCTGGTTTGCGAGCACTGCATGCGGAGTTGTTCGGGAACTTGCAGAAGCACCTCGTGGACGGGAGGTGCGCATGCAAATGGACCGGACGCCCTCCTCCCGACGTAGCGTGGGGGTTTGCTTCTTGTGTTCGCGATGGGAGATAAGAGAGCACGTGAGGTGTCGAAGAGATGACGTTCTTGCGCGTGGTCGTGGCAAAGCAAGAAGCAAATGGTGAAAGGCTTTCTTTCTTTCTTTTAAGTGTACGAGGGCTCTCTGTTGAGTTCACTCTTGGACTTGACTTGAGGTTCGCTGAACTTATATAATAAATGACTGTAGCAGGGGCTTTCTGCGTCTTTGAAATTCGTGAAAGGGGAAGACGACGAAGAAGGAAGTCTAGTTCTATGCGCTAGGCTTTATCAGGTCTACTACGGTGCCCATGTAGGGGGGATGCCGCTGTGTTATTTGCATACTGGCCGGACGAGAAGTAGCTTGCAATGCCTCTTTGTGATATGAAGGCTGAGAGAGAGAGAGAGAGAAAAAAGGTTGGATCTGGAAGTTAAGGGGGTAAAAATGCCTGGAAGAGCTGACAGGCGCGAATGCATCCAGGGTATGTGGATAGTGATTGAGAGTCGGTCCGTGCAGCGTTGGTTCATATACGACACATGCACAGGCGCACTAGAGTGGAGCGATTTTGTTTGCCGAGAACTATACGAGGTGAACGTGGCTTCCAAAGGAGCGTATCTGAATTCCGCGGATTAACATCGTTTAAGTGTTAGCTGAAACTTCTGTAGTACCCTGCCGTTTACTTGAGTTACCTTACTTCGCTTCACGTAACGAAACGTGAATTTCATTTCGCCGGTTTTCATTAATTCTGAACAAGCAGAAATACCGATATCATATTTGGAATGGAGGATTCGAATGTCAGGAGAGATGAAGTGCGAAGTTTCTGGAACGGAGTGCAGGTTTAATTGACGCCGTTAAGTGCTAGAGATGGCCTTTGGTTAATGTCACGCTAATTTGTCAAATTCTCGTGGTTTCCGTGGGCGAACGAGTATAGAGAAGCATATTTAAAATGTGGAGTGTGAAAGGTTGAAGATCTGACGAGATGCTTTGGCACATTCAAGGATGCCAGATCATACCTAAACGGTGTAATTAAGTGTCAATATCGGCAATAATTGAATGCTACGTGAAAACGAAGCACCTACAGAAGGCTAACGAAGAATTCCGACGCGTGACCAAGTTGGCGCGTACATCAAACGCCAGAGTGAAGGCGAAGCCGGTGCAGACAAGGAATTAACATCAACAAGTCAGAAGCTAAGCGAGCGATAGCAGGAATGTGGCTGCCTTGGCTTGGACTCGAACCCGCGACCAGAGTGCTCTGCAGCAGAGCGCCATATTCACGCAACCGCAGCGTTTTGTACTGCTTCTAACGCGTCTTGTTACCATGTTAGTGCGACTGCAAAGCGAAAGAGAAAGAGAGGATAATTTATCATAGCAAAGTCAGAGAGGTAGGACTGATGTAGTATTCTCTGGCTTGCTAATCTGAACACGGGAATGAAGAAAGCCTTACCGAAAATTGTAATAGTAATTATGTTGCCCCCCCCCCCCCCTCCTCCTCCTCCTCCCGCTCGCCGAGCTGTAGCTCTCTGGCTATGGCGGTGCGCTGCTGATCACGAGGTTCCGGGTTCGCTTCCGGCCGCGGCGGCTGCATTCGAGATGGGGTCGAAAAGCAGAAAATGCTCGCGTGTACCGTACTTCGCGTGCATTTTAAAGAAACCCCCAGGTGGTCAAAATAGTCCGCAATCTTTCCGCTATATACGGCATGCACTGTGCTGTTTCAGGACGTTAAACTTATCACGATATATATATATATATATATATATATATATATATATATATATATATATATATATATATATTATCTACTCCTTTGTCCGTATACTCTGTGGTGTTACCCCTCCGCGAATGGAGAGCTAGCGCTTCCCGGTCCGTCCGCATCGTCGGCCTGCCGCCCCGTGGTTAAACATTCTCCCCGCGTTCTCCCATCGTGTCGTACACGCCTTCCCTCCCCCTCTCGATTTGATTGGGACCCATTACTTTTCCCCTCTTCCTCCGGCTTGTATACTACTACTTCTTCCTCGTACACTCCATGTTGACACGCTTGGGGGTTTCGTTGCGCGCGCCATCGCGGTCGACGAAGGCAGAGCCGCGGCGGCGATTAACGTCTCGCATGAAACCGTTAACGACACTTCCAATTTCCTTGCGGCCACGCCTATGCCCGGCCGGGCTGCCCGCAGGCGCGGGAAAAGAAAAGCGGTTTCGGCGGCGTAATCGCCCGCGCGTCGGCGTCGACGATACGATGTATAAAAGTGTGTCGGCCACCCTGTGGGTTAAGCGGCTCCTTTTTCTCGTTCTATGTGGGTGAGGATAACGTACGGTGTGCTTTCTTTGCAGCGCCGCCCGTGTGTGGACTCATTGGGCGTGAAATCGACGCGGCTGGCGCTGCGAGATACGAGTGTTGTGGGTCTAGTAGTAGCCGGGAGTATGCGGTTACCCGAAGCTCTATACCGTGTGTCCTTGCCAAGGTTATCCAAGCTGTTCAAAGAAGATGAAGAAAAAGTGATTGAAAGCACTTTGTGGAAGGTACTATTTTAGGACCCATAGTCTTAAAAGTTTAAAAAACCATAGGTCTTAAAATTGCATCGTCGACAGACTTCTCTAAAATTTTTTTTTTCCTTTGAACAGCTTGGATAACATTAGCTGGGACGTACACCCATATACACGACGTTAGTTATGCAAGTGCGACGCTACCAAGTCTCTCTCTCTGTCTCTCTCTCTCTCTCTCTCATCTTTAAGAATTTCTTTGTCTCGCAATGAGCGATAGAAAGGTTGATTGTAAGCGTGATCGTTGAAATATTTGCAGGGGCGTGGGTTGCAGGTGAAACGCGCATACGTGATATATTGTTTTAGACTGAGAGGAAGCGGGGTTCCGCTGTTGTGCATCGCGTGAAGGAGACGACCGGCGGTCCATTATAGAGTAACAGAATGGATGCCGGCGGGAAGAGCAACGCGGACGAGACCGGCAGTAAGTTCTGTATACGGTGAAGAAATTTGCGGTTTAGGGAAGGATGGGGTCCAGGTTACGCACAACGTGAGTAGCTGGACGTTTCCTGGTGATCCCTTAGTCCTGAGATGAACTTCGGATTATGATTATGACAAGCCAATAGTCGCTCTTCTCCAGAACGGGTGGCCGCGGTGTGCTTGCTTCTGAAATGCACCTGCGCCTCGCTTTCCCTTTCCTGTTAAGTGTATATCTGTTTTCAAAAAAAAATAATAATAATTTATGGGTGACCGTTGGTTTGAACTAGCTTTCTCCTAAACTTTCATCTAGCTCTTTTCCTTTCTTCTTCAATAGTAAGGCCTCTCGCTCAAATATTAGCGTCTCCTCTTTCAAGCGGATGAGAAAGCAAGCAACTGTATCGAGTGTTTTTTGAAGAATGTATAGTGTTGCATATACCTCCATAGCTTCATATATAGCACATTGTCCACCGACTCCGCCAATACGAGTGGCTCACCAGTAGCGTGAAGACAGGCGTACCGTGTGCGTATTATAGAAACGGGTGGGGAGAAAGGAATGTTTTTTTTTTCTGCTTAACACATGCATCAGTGCGAAAAATCAAGGAAAGCAAACGGGAGGGGTAGAATAGAGCCGCAGTATTCGCTGGCGAACAAATGACACAGCTGCTAGTCCAGATTGAACTGCGGTGAACTTACGGACTGCGGAACAGCTCTCTCGTTGCCTTGGACGCATGCGAAGTCGATGAATGGTGATGGTTGTCGTAGGCTGTAGTTGGTTCTTGACAACTGACACGGCATCATCATTCATGCGTGGCCGCGTTTCTTATTCGTTTGTTGTTTTAGGGCGAATTGTCGGATTAATGTACTTGTCCTCCCTGTGGAGCAAACAAGCGGAGTCTTACGTAAGCGCAGTGGCGCAGCCGTTGTGGTGGCTGTCGTTGTTACGCAGTCGCCAGTCAGTGGTCATCGTGCCGTGCACACCGTCTCCGTCGTCCCGTCATCGTCAGTAACCCCGCTCGCACGCCTTCTGCGCCAAAATAAGCCGACGGTAATTTGTGGTGCCGTCATCAAACACCGTTATCGACGTCATCAGCATACTTCGGAAGTATTTCTAATGTGTTCATTCGATTTCTGTGGTCCGTATAAAACTATTCGCTTACTTTGATGGCTCCTGCACGAAGCTTTAGACCTGTGTAGCACTACATCGCATCACGATGCAAAGTCAGTTGCAGAGCATCCAGGTCACGCAAAGACAAAATTCGTTCAGTGCACGGTCGTGCTTTCTTCCCTGATCGAGATTTAAAGCAATTACTTCGCGCCGTGATATAGAGATCGCGTTCCGACGTGCGCCGAGACTCGGGAAGGCTGCTCAGGCCTCGGAGCTTGATAGGCATATCGTCAGGTCACGCTTTGTACATGCTCTGCGTCCGGTGGTCGGCGCTGACGGAGTGGCCCGCGCGGTAATTACGGGGAGGTCCCAATTAATTTTCATGGCGTAAAGAAAGTTGAAGTTGATTTCGGACTACCAGGAAACGAAAAAAAAAAAAATGTTCCGGTGCCTATAGGAGACCGGCGAAAAGGCGTTTAGAAAAGCCTCACAGGGCGCCCGCCCCCCTGAAAACCCAGTTCACCCCCAAAATGACACAGTGCTCAGTCTTAAAATTTAATCAAAAAAAGGGCTAACAGTGCAAAAAAAAAAATAATAAAAGAAAGCCCATAGCCACAGGACGCAAGAAGTCGATGTATACAGTAACACCTTTGTCCATAAATATGCGGAAATGAAAATTGTTACATTTAACTGACAAAAAGTATACAAGTTAACCGAAAAAGGTGCCGAAATTAACGCAGGTAAATAATAGCGAGAAATTTATTTTCATGACGTTTTCGTGACTTCCAATTGACACAGACAAACAGTGAGCACGTTTTCGGCAACATGACACTAGGATTAAACCGCTGTGGTTGCTTAGTGGCTATGCTCTTGGGCTGCTAAGCACGAGGTCGCGGGATCGAATCCCGGCCACGGCGGCCACATTTCGATGGGTGCGAAATGCGAAAACACCCGTGTACTTAGATTTAGGTGCACGTTAGAGAACCCCAGGTGGTCCAATTTTCCGGAGTCCCTCACTACGGCGTGGCTCATAATCAGATGGTGGTTATGTCACCTAAAGCCCCATGATTTAATTAACACAAGGATTAGGTTTGTATTGACAGTAAATATGAATGTGCCTTTCTTTTAAAAACACGACATCTGAGCCGTTCCTTCGATTAACGTAGCTACAAATAAGTGTCGATTAAAAAAAAATGCAGAATCTGATAGCTTAGTTTTTCGGTCCCGTAATAGGTGCGTTCTTCTTTCTTTTCTATAAATGTTATGGCGTAGATTGTGCCAGTGGTCTTTCGGAAGACGCCTCTGGGGGAAAAAAAAAAGATAGAAAAAAAAACTTCCTGAAGGATCAAATTTTACTTGATTTCAGATAACCATCGGCAACCTATTTATTTATGGCGTTTGTAATAGTTAGTAATTCATGTTTTTTTTAACTTTTTTTAATTGTTTGGAAAGAGCTTCATTCTCCAGACCATCGTTCTAGCTTTCTTTTCCCACAGCAGCAGACGCGATAGGCGTGTTGCATTGGTATTTGTGTTGTCAGATGGCGCAGACGTAGATTTCTGCTAGACTTAGCTGGCTGCTACTTTGCTGTTGTTGGTGTTTAACTTCTTGTGTTCTTGAACATTATTTCTCTTGGCTATATATTATATATAGGCAAAAATCACTATTCCCAACGATTTCCTTGACTTCGTCTTATCAATCGCTCTTCGGTACTTCGGCGCCCCGATTTCCTCAATAACGTCTGGGCACAAAGTCTGGTATTCGGGTTCTTAGCCTGCTGTACTATATGCGAACAGTCTAGGTGTTGTACGGTTTTACTAGCTACGATTACAAACTGCTCGAAAATTCAACGTTCTATCCCATCCGACGGTGCGTAACCTTTTGACACCGGCTGCTTTTCTTTGAGTTTACTGGAAATGACACAACGGAAGGAGTAAATGTAAGAGCGCAGGGAATACTAGTTTTGTTGTAACTTAATACCCCAGTCACAGGAGCACTTTCAATCGCGATCGAATCCGATCGAGAAAAAAAGAAAAATCTCGATCTTGTGACAGGGTGTAACACCGAGATCACATGCGCAATGCCAGTATACTCACGAAACTTCATCCTCTTCTCAACTCATCGAGGGCCGTTCGTGCTGAAAAATGGCGGTTTTTAGACCACGTTGCGGATAATTGCGGTTCGGCCATTCCCACAGCAAGCGACTGATTTGGTTGAGCAATGGCGCGTGTCTGTGTCGATACGGGCTTGTTAGGCCCTTGCAACGTGTTGGAGCGTGGCCACTAATCGTAGAGGTGTGGCTGCGGTTACGCGCGAAAGTTGAACGTCGTTATCCTTCCCGTACGGCAGCTGTGCGCTTAGAGTAAGCTCATTACTAGGCGTCTCGTCCTTACAACCAGCTTTCCTTTTTTTTTTTTTTTTTTTGACAATTCATTCATCATAAGAGAGCGTGCCTGTGACGCCGCCTGCCGTGCCGAGAACGTTCGTAGACATCATTCACCCTCAAGAGGGAGGCACGTACACTTGCGCGTTTCCCTGGAGACCTACAGGTTCACGCTGCGCATCCTAAATTGCGTGCAGCATTACGAGAGCTTCGGCTTTCGCGCTAGCCAATCAGAAGAGCGAGCGCGAGCTACCAGTGGACTGTGTACTCCTCCGCGGACAGCGAGCTGACGACGCTGCAAGACTTCCTCGCGTCATTCGAATGATTGACGAATGCGTTATTGAGCGTTATTGAATGCTTCATTGATAGACTGTAGCGTTATCGGTTACAGTCGGTTAGGGCGAGTGAGTGTGCAGCAGCGAACCGTGTGCCTCCGTGCGCCTCTACGTCATCTGCTTTTTTTGTTGCGACAGCGAGTAGACGATGCTGCAAGACTTGCTTGCGCGATTGAAGCACCTTGATGAGTTGTTTAGTGAGCAAGCGGTTAGTCAATTACGCGTCAGCGATTTTACCACTGGACCGTGCTCGTCCGCGGCCGCGTCGTCTGCTTCTCGTGCGACAGCGAGCAGACGACACTGCAACACTTGCTGCATAACTCAGTCGCCATGATGAATGCTTTAGCGCGCGATGTCTCCGAAGTAGAGCGTATGCTGAGCATATCTGCCGAACCATTCGGAGCCCGGCACTACTTTGCCGCGCGCACTCTATAGTCAAAGGTTTGAGCACGCAGTGGCATAGTTCCTGCAGCACTGCGCAATTCTATAGGTGAGACGGCGTTTTATGGGCTCACGAGCACACGCCCTTCCGCCCCTGTGGGAGGCGAACGAGCTGCAGCCACCAGTGTTTTGCAGCGCCGTTTTGGTTATGTTTTTTTTTTTTTTCCTTCGCCCTGCAGAGCACGCACTGCAGCCACCATTGCGGTGATTAATGCATGCGTTCCCGCCGAAGCCGAGGCGTCCGTTGCTTGTTTTTTTTTTTTATTTCATTTCATTTCGCTTTCGTTGCGTTCTTTACTCGCCGGCTTCGTCGGAGCGTGTAACGAGGGCTGGGCTTTGCCCCGTCTCTCAAGACACGGCGCTTCCGTGGCCAGCCGCGCCCGTGGCTTCGCGTTGCTGCTCGAGAGGGGTGCACGCTCGTTCGTTAACGCGCGTTGGCGCTGCGCTGCTGTTGCAGCCTGTACTGCTTCTGTAATGCGTGCGAGACGTTGCTTCGAGTAGAGCGATGTGAGTGAGGAAGCGTGAAGTTCGTTTTGCTGAATGATATGAAACAAAGGAAGAGAAAGACTTTGAAGAAGCTAACGCAAGGAGACGAAGTTTCGTGGCCTCGATTTGCGAGCGGGAGGTGTATTTTTCAGGCTTTTACTACTGTGTGGCCGGGAGCAGACGACGTCGTTGTTTTTGACGTCTGGCTTTCTAAGATGGAGAGGCCGTGTTTTTAATAGAAGCGTGGAGGCGATGAAAACATTCTGCGGTCTGTCTTTGCTTCGGAGGCACGCGCCGTCGAAGCGCTGGGATGAAGCGAACTTTCGAAACTAAGACGAATAGGGGTTTCACGTTTGCCGCTCGTCTTTACGTTCTCGGGCAAACCGCTAAGACTGTGCACTCTGGAATTTTCCCGCGTGTCAACTCGTTGCAATCGTTCCTAGCTCCTGTTGCGTTGGAAGGCAATTCTGTTGTGTTGCCAAAGAGATGAATGCCATCATTTGCCGGTTTCATGGGGATGGCCGAATGGAACGTGTTGGCACATTGCCCATCGGTGCGAAAGAAGACAGACAATGTAGTGCATCTTGATGCGCGGCAAGTTATAGATAGATAGATAGATAGATAGATAGATAGATAGATAGATAGATAGATAGATAGATAGATAGATAGATAGATAGATAGATAGATAGATAGATAGATAGATAGATAGATAGATAGATAGATAGATGCATATAGATAGATAGATATAGATAGATAGATAGATAGATAGATAGATAGATAGATAGATAGATAGATAGATAGATAGATAGATAGATAGATAGATAGATAGATAGATAGATAGATAGATAGATAGATAGATAGATAGATAGATAGATAGATAGATAGATAGATAGATAGATAGATAGATAGATGCAAGAATGATCAAAATGTCATGAAGGCAACGAAATGACGATGGCGGGATCACGACGACAGCATGACATGCAACGACAGCATGCTGGTGTTGGAGCTCACGTCTGCGATCATGTGCATCACCTGGCGCCGCGGGCCTCCTTCATTCGCACTATACCCGGTATTTGCTTTCACTATATCCGATACTGACGAGTCAGGCCCGCCTTCGCACAATACCCGGTGTTCGTTCGCACAATGTGTGGATGCATTTCTAGCTGCGGCTGCACTATCTGCGGGATAGGCTCAGATTTTTGGAGAGAAAATTGGCCCGTCCTTGCGCGTGACCTTTCTCTGAACTTAGCACTCACTATAGGCACAGAAATGCTTCGCAATTAAAAAGCGCTGGTGGGAAATAAACGCCTCCACGGTGAAGCTTCGCGACCTGGGACTCAACAATACGTTAGAAGAGATGGTGGAGGACCCACCTCATAGCGCAGTATATGAGAGGTTATCGCAAACCCCAGCAGGTCGCTACACTCCTGCAGAGGCCGGCGTTCGTTACACCGCTACCTTAGAAATTAGACATCCCGGAATTCTCCCCATAGTTGTAATATGAACCCCACCTATCACACTGAGAGACGCATGGGACGGGCCAAGGCCCTGCCCACCCTCTTTACAACTAATCAGAAAAGAGCGTACGTTGACGCGACCGAGGTCTAGGTACGCCAGAGTTTTACGGTCGTGGTGGTCAACTATGCAGGGCAAACCATATCGGGAGGCTCAATTAAAACCGCTAAACCGGAAGAGGCGGCCATCGCCTTGGCCATAGTCAACACTCCCGGCACGTTCAATATCAGCCATTCTAAATCCGCTATTATTTATTATTATTACGCATTCCTTGGTCCCAGCGTCGTGGTCGGCGGCCGGGTGACATCCATCAGCCCCGTAGCCGTCAAACGTGTCTCGCCTTGGTGTCGCCGCTGGTCTGTCCGATGCGACGTATTGTGGGCCTCACCAAGCTGATTCGTCTCAGGAAATCAGAAGTGGCTAGAAGGTCGCTTCCCCCACTGGCCGATCGTAACAGGGTATACGAAATATACGTCGTACTTCAGTCGAAGGGCAGAAAAAAAGCTGCAGAGATGCCTCGACCGTCGCTGTGTACAGATGCATCTGTGAACATTTGAAGATGATCTGGAAATCTTTCGAACATGTGGGACTGAGCCAATTGTAATATTGCCGAAACAGGCATATCAGACTTTTTGTTTATGTCAGTGATTGTGAGGTAAATGGGGAATACGTGTTTGGTGATATCTTTCGGAGGCGGATGCGTAACCGAAGCAGCATCTTCAGAAATATCAGCAATGTTCATAAATAATGCCGCCATTTTCCCATGCGAGAAAAAGGGCGGTAAATCAGATGATCAATGAGGATTTGACCATTCGATGCGCGGTGCAGACGCTCAATATGATATAGAGGTCTCTGGTCTGCTCGCAGCCTCGGATGTAACATGATGCGCTTCAGTGAGTAATGGAACGGATTGCGCTTCACTAGGTAATCCCAGCATTAGTCGAAGGGCAACGCGATGATCTCGTTCCAGTTGGGCCATCAAACTAGGTGGTACGTTCAGGACTGGTTACGCATAGATCATGCCTGAGAGTACAGATGACTGGTACACCTGCAGAGCCGTTGTTTGGTCGCCGCCAGCACCTCTAGCAGTCAATGCGGCCACATACTTAAGGTGGGATTGCGATTTGCGTCGTACAAATTTAACGGCAGGACGCTGAGATATGCGATCATCCACAATTAAGCCCAAATAACGGTATTATACCAAAGCACGCATCTCCCCAATAGCTAATCAAGTTCTCAACCAAAACTCTAACTATCGCACTGACGAAATCCTATGGGCCTCCTGCCCACTCCTCACTCCCCGGCAATGAGGCCACCCACCAACAGGCTCGCGTTTTCGACTTCCGAGCCCACGACCAAGAAATTACACAATATTACAGACTATCCAGACTTCACTACGCCCCGGCACACAAAACGCAAACTAAACGGCAGGAGCCCCTCTGGACGGGCTCTTCCCATCACCTATCACGTACCCTACATTGATCCCACCAAATTTACTCATGCGTGCAAGCTGTGCCGAGCTCCCCGAGTCGACCTCTTTCACATACTATGGGGCTGTCCAAGTATACCTATCCTTAGTAGTCCGCAGGGCTTGCATATTACCGCGCAGCAGTGGGAGGCCACGCTGCTCTGCTTTGACGCAAACGAGCTGGTCTGGGTCGCGGGGTGGGCAGAGGAAGCCGCCAGGAGGCGGGGACTCCGGACCGACTAATCGCCGTCGCCTCCCGCAACTGCAGAAGCCACCAGTCATTGGTTTCAAATAAACATGTTGACCATCCATCCATCCATCGAATAAGTCGAACCTTGAGATTTTTTCCCCCGCACTGGCTGGCTTCACCCTGCGCTTCGGCGTCATGCAGAAAGGCTGCTTGCAACGCGCTTGGCTGAATTTCGCTGCAACACGCTTGGCCGAACAGGGTGTAATCGGGGACGTAGTTTTACTTTGGCATGTGCCGTAAGTATTGCGTCTAGTCATTCTTGCGCGCGAATTATCCAACGAACTTGTAGCTTTCCTTTTCTCTCTTGTCAGTTTTTCTTTTTTTTTTTATTAGTTTCAGCGTATTATCATTCGGATCGTTTGAAACAGTGACCAAGGCTTCCGTAACATTTTCGCTGTTTTTTCTAACTTGTCGCTTGACTGCAAGGGTGCGGGCATATGCTGTTGGCTCTAGTCCCTGATGTCGTCGATTGTATCTATAATGGCGCGCTACATTTTCTCTCTCGAATAATGGTGCGGATCGTGATCGGTAACGGGCCGCCGAGTTTCTGCGGCGCTGAACGTGCTGGTGTCGCCGTACTGCTTGTCATGAACAAACAAAAAAGAACAAACAGAATGGCCTGACATTTGCATGCCTCGTTTGGAAGTATCTACTGACTACAATATACTTCCTATAGTGACTACAAAACGGGTCTTATTATGGCGCAGCACGTGGCTATACTTACACTCAGACCCACTCCGTGCTTACATGAAGCGCCTCTCCCTCTCTGTCATTTTTTTTTCGTTCGCGTTATCACACTAAGACCGCACCTCACATCCACCGAGCCTAAATCCAGTCTCCGTATTTCCTCGGTCGCCCCGGCCCCCGACGCGCTGCACTGACTAGAGCTGAATTGCCGCCCCTTGTTCGCTGATGCTGTGTGGTCTCGGTGTCGCTTGCCCGCGTTCCTCTCTTGGCATTGGATCACCGCGCACGCGGGCCCCTGCTTGCCTGTGTGCGGCTCTTGCTAAGTTATGCATGGCCGTGGCGCTCTCTTTGGCTTGCCGGATTCGTATATGCGCCGGAGTTCATTTGCCGCACGTGGAATTGCGCGCACGGGGTAACTCGGTTTTCGCTGCTCCATCTCTGCTCTTTTGTCCCTATTCTGCGTTCTCTTGCATCTGCCCTTTCCTCGCACGTCTAGTTTGCAGGGCTGATCCTTGGCCTTTGCCGTCCCTGTGCCTTTGAATCGTGCGCAACGGAAGAGCGACGTGTACCCACCAAGCCCCATCGCGGCTTCCTTTTTTCTTTGTTTCTTTCTTTCTTAGAAAACAGAGCTTCGCTTTTGCATGCTAACGGGCTCTGTGCCTCTATAGACCCCGCCACTATTTTTTAAGTCCGTCATTCAATTATTTAATTGAATGTAATTGCCTGAGTTAAATTGTTCTAATTGTCAATATGATAATTAGGCGTTTGGAGAGCATCGCAAGGCACGTCAAAATGTCCTGGTTCCTGCAAGGTACACATAGCGCGGTTACTTGGGAGCTTTATGTTACTTGGGAGGTGGAAGCTTTGTCAAGCCGCGATACAATGGCTTTTTTTCCCCCCATCTCAGCCATATGATGTGTTACATGTCTGGAACAATAGAATACTACTACTAGTAGTAGTAGTAGTACTTTTTTCCGCCGAATTAGAGAAAGCCCGCGATATATGAAAAATGCCATGTGACTGCGCACCTGTGTGCACCCCTGATGTAGAGATCAGTGGTGTGCACTAGCGTTACTGTAAACGCTACCAAAGGTAGTGACTCTAGTGTGCATGGGCTAGCAGCGCCGCCAAGCAGGCTCAGTGGGAAAGCAAGCGCGGTTCATCTCAGGCTGGCCGTTCGGGGGCAGCGCATTTCCTTGATCTTGATTCGAAATAATCACCGGGAGCTGTTCGCGCCTTTGGAGTTTTCTATAATAATTACTAGAGGGAATTCTGGCGCTTCGATCGTTCAGCCATCATGGGAATGATATGGTTAGTACATGGATTTGTCTGATCTTCGGGCTTCAAACGTCCTCGTGGCTTCGTTTATTACGCTCTATCTGCCTTCATTGGCCTAAATGTCAAAGCCATCTATGGTTTCTTTTAAATACCGAAGGCAATAAGATTCTGCGAACACGCATGATCGCTGATAATTGCAGTGATTCCATTGGTACATAGAAAGTAAAACTTCTGCGGAAGTGTTTCATTCAAGTAGACACATTTGCCCGAACCTACATACCCCATTATCCGGAACACTGTTCCGGATAATGGGGTATGTATGTATGTATGTATGTATGTATGTATGTATGTATGTATGTATGTATGTATGTATGTATGTATGTATGTATGTATGTATGTATGTATGTATGTATGTATGTATTGTATGTATGTATGTATGTATGTATGTATGTATGTATGTATGTATGTATGTATGTATGTATGTATGTATGTATGTATGTATGTATGTATGTATGTATGTATGTATGTATGTATGTATGTATGTATTATGTATGTATGTATGTATGTATGTATGTATGTATGTATGTATGTATGTATGTATGTATGTATGTATGTATGTATGTATGTACGTACGTACGTACGTACGTACGTACGTACGGGTATGTGCTTCGGATAATGCGGTATGGGTGTACCCCATTATCCGAAACACTGTTCCACATAATGGGGTACCCCCCCCCCCCCCCCCGCACGCACGCACGCACGCACGCACGCGTAGCTGGAAATCTTTGAAGTGCGTAGCACAGAAAACGGGTCCCGTTATGGCGAACCACGGGGCTATACTTACACTTAGACCTACTCCGTGCTTACATGAAGCGCCATTTCCGTGTTACTGAGGTTATATAACGCCGTATCACGCCTTAAGCAAAAGGAGTCGCGCACGCCGTATTGCCTCCGTACGTGTTAAGAGCCTTTCTCGGGCGCTAACTGCCTTGAAATCCCGACGGCCAGCGTATACGCGAGGCTCATTCCCTAAGCGCTTCGGCGTGCACGTGTCCCATTCAGCGTCTTCACTGCCTCCCATGTGCTCGGCGTCTGGAATGCGCGTCGTTCTGTTTCGAGAGCCTATATGGCGAGAGACATCTCAAGTGGCCTCTCGTACGTGCCGGATCAGCGCTGGCGTCCGTGATTGTGCGAGTAAAGTGATTTAGGCCAGCGCTTTCATGGCAGTTTCCGCCCACACCCCAAAGCTATAGGATGTAACTGCATGGTACGTGCGCTGGATGCTCTGGCTGGGGTCGGTCAGTGCGCGAAAAACACGTTTCGACTCCCGAGATAGACGAATGAAGCATGCAGTTGCTTCCTTCCCTTACGTCATAGTTGCTGGCTGCGGCAGCTCGGGGGTATAGTTGATTATTAACAGCGAAGCTGTTTAAGCCAGCCGTAATTTGTGGTGCGTGCCAAGAAACTACCTTTTTCAGCACCCACCGATAGCGGCGGGCGTTGACGCCGCTATCACTTGCAATGCAATGCACCTCTTGAAGTGTGCAGAAAGGCGTGCTCGTAAAGTTCACGGCCCCCTCCCATGTTGTGTTGCTTTGCTTGTCGACGTTTGCCTGAATTTGTTGACGCGGGTAGTTTTATTGTTTCTTAACCTGTTCAGTCAAAAGTAGTGAGTTGCGACCGCCGGATAGCTGTTTACTTTAGTTGTTTTCGTGGGACAGCGCTGGCCGATGGCCTTGGCGTACGACGAAAGGACGAGCACTCTACGCCCAAAGCGTTCGTGGGCCTCCAAAGAAAGTATGTTCTGTGCAGCGATGCGATTTCGACACCCGTACAGCTGAACTTTTCCTGCATCGCTTTCCGCGCTGAAAGCTCGAAACGCCCATCAAGTTGAATGACGGGACATTTGAATATACAGCTTTAATGGCAGGCCTCCGAAAACAAAATTCGCGCCTTTGATAACAAAATGACGTCACTTTTTCAACGGATATGACGTCACGTTATTGTTTCTTCCGCCGGAAGTGTTCACTCCTCACACATAATGCGCTAAGCCCCATGAACCGACGATGAACCACCATGTTTTGAATGCATGGGCTTCTATGGAAGCTTGGTTGCTGCTAGGTCTTAACTTGGTTTAACTTAACTACGCCTGTAGGCAGGTATTCTCGAGCGATCATTTTCGGAGGTACCTTCGCTTTCGCGACATTTCGCGTGACTAGCGCTGGACGCGTCGGCGCCTACGAGCGACAGTGCTCCTGGCATGCCCATGCACAAACGCAGGCAGGCTAACCAAGAGAGAGAGAGAGAGAAGCTTAATGATGCGAAATGCAGAGAGGTCGGCCTGAGGTTCCTCTAGCCTCAGCCAGGCTCTAGCCATTCCTCTAGCCAGGCTAACCAACTCTGGTACAGTGCCAAGAACGCTGTCGCTTGCCGACGCCGATCGCGTTGGCGACATTTCGCGTGACTAGCGCTGGACGCGTCGGCGCCTACGAGCGACAGCGTTCCTGGCATGCCACAAACGCAGGCAGGCTAACCAAGGTTGGCACAGTGCCAAGAACGCTGCTGCTTGCCGACGCCGAACACGTTGGAGGCTAGCCGCTCGATATCAATCGGCCAGCTTTGCTGTGTCTTGAGTTTTGCGCGGCCTAGTGCAAGCTTTCGCCTTTCTTTAACAACTAATAAGATTATTACATTGCCCGGAAAATGATAAAAAAACTGAACGTGGCAGATAGAAGGTTTGAGCGCAGCTTTCTCTGTGGAGTCGGACGCGTTTTGGTGCTGCGAATGCTGCTGGACTAGGCAGCTGCGGTTATCGACGAGCGCTGTCCTGGCAGCACTTGTCCTGTGGCGTTCCTTGTTTTCGTGCCATTTAGTGCTCGACTTCTCGTATTGAATCTTCTTTTGCCAAGGAAATGCAAATGGAGGTTTGAAGGCTGAATCTGCCAGTATAAATACAACTCATCTTTTTTTTTCTTCTCTATCTCTCTTTTTTTTCGTTTGAGTACTTTAGCTTTCCGTACCCGTGTTTCTTTCGCTTTCTTCAATGTAGGCTTGTCTACTGGACGGCCTTCTGGTTAGTGTCCCTATTTCTCTTTCTTTACTCCGTTTGTTTGATTGTTTGCTTGCTTGCTTATTTGTTTATTGGTTTGTTTGCGCACGTCTCCGTGAAACAGGAGGGATGCAGTGTGTAAGTTGTTTCTGCGCATGCGCTCGCCCGACGGTCGACGACTGTTCTGGTTCAGACAGCCACGTCTGCAGCGTTGCGCTTGCGCTAATTACTTCGTCCCTCGTTAGCGCCTCTGCGCCGCGTTTTCCGCTCGTGTTTGCCGTTCAGCTCGGCCTCCTCGCCATTGCCATGCGTTTGTTTGTCTACGAGCACGCGCGGTTTGCCCCATTCGGGCGCCTAATCCAGACTGCGGGCGGCGTATTGGCTTTTCGCACGCTTCGATGCTCGGCGCCGTGTGCGCCGGTTCGCTTGTCCTGACGTCAACGTTTCGTGGGAATAAGTATAGCCCTGCCCGCTGTACGTATTCCCCTATCTCCCCTACGCAATCTCCCCTACGCGCCTCAGCCGGGGTGCCTCTCCTTTGTTTTTTGACGCCGCTGTTGATGACTGCTGTTGTGATTAGATAGGCGAAACTGGTTTTCCTGAAGTCCTCGAGCGTCAGCGAAAATTTGTATCGGACGTTCTGGGGAGGGGGGGGGGGGGACTCTGATTGGTGGACTGATGCATTGTTTTACAAATTCTTTTCGGTGTCCCTGAATGTGACTGAAATCTGTATGGCACAATCTAGTGACCATTTTGATTGATTGATTGATTGATTGATTGATTGACCCAACGTTCCAAAGGACGCCGAAAAAATCACATGCGGCAGAATGAAGGGCTTCTAATTATTTTTTGCCCGAGGCAGGGAAGGAAAGGTAGGGAAAATAAAGGTGTTGTACCTGTTGTGCCCGTTGATCATAGATGCAGTGGCGCAACCTGCGAAGAAGGAACGTGCAAATAAAATTGATAGCCTCGCGCTCTCCCAATCCATGTTCTTGATTGGTCGATAATTACTGGGGACACTATAGTCCTACTAGCTGGCATCGCGGACACCTCCACCTCTGTAGGCGCCTGCCTTTCGTGTTTAGCGGTTGGCACCGCATGCTATGATCAAGAAGTTGCATGCATACCCTGTTGTGACCCGCAACTCCATGCGAAGCAGCTTTCCGGTCTTGCTTGCTTCCTTGCTTCCTCTTTTCATTCCTTTGTTTATTCATTCATTTATTATTTCATTACGTCGTTCCTTCATTTCGTTCAACCATTTTCTCTCCTTCCTCTGTTCATTAATTCATTCGTTCATTGATTCGTTTATCCTTCTCATTCATTTGGTCCTTCCTTCCTGCCGTCGCTTCTTTCATCCTTTCTTTCTTCCCCGCTAGTTGGACTTAGTTTCCCTTGTGTGGAGCTTCGCGCCCGAATTTGGTGTTCTCATCTCATTACTCATTCATCGTTCTCTATTTCATCAGTATTAAATTGTCTCTTAACCTATTACGATATGTTCAAGTTCGTCTTCTATAGTATTGTCCGCGTGCCGTGGAATTTCCTGTAACCTGGATCGCTGCGCAATAACGGCGGAGCGCGAACACATTCGGCCGGACTCGTCGACGAGTGCCCTTCGTGATGTATGCGTCCAATAACAGCGAGGCGTTGAGACTTACCCGAAACGACCTCCGCGAAATTCCGGCTACGTGCGCGCGGGCGCGTTCGCGTTTCATGATAGCGCAAGCCCCGAGAAATGTCGCTCGTTCCTCTTCGCTCGGTATTTGCCCGCTCTTCCTTTATTCCTTTTGATCTTTCTGTATTTCTTTTTGCATTTTCGAAAGTTCGAACAACGTGCAGAAAGAAATGTGCTATATCTGTGGCGAAATCGTGAGACAACGCTGCGAAGTCGATGTTTGCGCGCGACGTACCGCAGTGACGCGCGCTACCGAATTCCTAAAAAGGGATGCATCAAATAATCGGGCCGCCGAGTTCCACTAAATACTTGCCGCAGTGAGCGGTCGGCGATCTATGCTCTCGAAATTGGGCACTGCCTGTTATTCAGCCGGCAGTGCCTTGAAAGAACATCACAGGACAACTTCTTCGAATGAGTCCATTAGCGTGGCCGGGCCGTGGGGCTCGTTTTTATTTAAATTTTTGAAGGTCGCTCTCGTTGCGTTCCGCTGTTGTTCTCTTGACTATGCGGCTCTGCGGCTGAGCGCTACGTTGCATGATTAATCTAGTAGCGGCGATCGACGTTCCGGAGGGAATCGAATGCGAAAATACTCCTGTATTTTGACCTAAGGTGCGCGTCAAATAACATTGGCCGGCTAAACTTAATCCCGAGTCCGTATTGAACGATTGCTTAATAGTTCTAATTAACCCGTTTTGGTAATTCTAACAGTGAACGAAGTTGTTTTTATTGCATCTTTTTAAGTGGCTGGTATGTTTCCCCTATATCAGTGCTATCTAATAAGCAGCAGTTCTTGAATGTGTGTAACTATTCGAAATGTAATTTATTTCTGTTAATCGGTACATAACGTACGTTATATGTGCTATACCATGTCCTGGTGTACGCCAAACAAAAGTGACCAGGGACCTTTGTCAAGCAGTTCTCGCGACTTTTAGTCCGGCCTCCTCTTATTGAAAATGAAATAAAAAAGGTATTGATGGACCTTGATTGATTGACTGCTGCGCCCCTGATAGCCAACCCACGAGGTATGTTTGCTGGGCGTTAAACATCAAACGTTATTATTATAGTTATTTTCACTAGCCGCGTTCGCACGAGCTGCAGTAGGCCGAGACGTTAGGCTATAATTTATTTTATATGGCATGTGCGATACATTGTGGCAAGACGAATGAATACAGACGGGCAAACAGGCAGGCATGCGATGTGTATATAGGCGGAAGATACCGAGAAACATATGCACGGCGGATAGCCGCAGCACAAGCAATCACATATACGGCGCTAGATGTGTTAGCACGCGTTCAATATAGCGTTGTGTAAACGAGATATCGTGTTCTGAGACGGTGGGTATACACGATTGGAGGGGCGTAATGACATCAGCTTCGGGCGAACCAATGTTTGTTTTTGAATGATTCGCTGTATCTGCGTTTTGTTCCTAGTTATACTTTGGCGTCGATGTAGCGTATTTTATTATCCTTCGGAGTCGAGGAGGGTTGTTTGCATTCATGGGGCTGTGCACGCTACGTAAGCCTATCTTGGCTCTCCGCAATAAAGGCACCGGTTGCTAGCGTCAGCTCTCGTGATGTCTATGTCTGTCTCTCGGTTTCAGACTTCCAGTGATATATATACCTCGAACTTCTCGAGTGCCTGAATGCGACTGTAGCACATCGCGTTACCCAGCGCATTGCGGTAATGCCTAGTCATATAGTTTCCATATGGCGCATCATCCCTCGTCCGAAGCACTCTGGAATCTGTTTCCGGTGAATTTGTTTCGCTGGTGAATTGGGGAGAGCACACGCAGGCCGCGGCTGCCGCTTCACTTCTCCCGGTTCCTTGATGCTGTATGCGTATTGTGAAGCGATTAAATATTTCCGATCGGTACCTTCGCCTGGTGACTTACTGCGTTTCGCCTTCCCAGCGCATTGCCGCCATTTACGTGGGTGATAGATTCTAGATGTATGCCATGCAATGCACCTTTCGCAATCCCATTGCCAGAGTAGGTCTTACTCGAGTAGGTGGCGTCCCTGTGCCAGTCAGTTCTTTCCCGCATGTTTCTTGTCCCAGTCACTGCAGATGACGACATTCGGTGTGAACGGAATGCAAAAGGACACTCCGTTGCAAAAAAAAAAAAGTGCATTTAAATATAAAGCCTTCAGACACAAGAATAAATCAGTAAAGGAATGCAACAAACTTTATTTAAGGAGCTTTGTAATCGCTGGCTCGTTCAACGGGAAGTCTAGTTTACGTTCTGATGTAGCACAAGTGCTTGTTATTATGACCGATTCCTTGCGTTGCGACGCATTACAGTGGCTATGTTCGGAGTACCTCTGGTGCACTAGTTCGTGCTCCGAGATTTATTTCTCAGCTGAGCGGCCGAGAGTGATCTGCCAAAATCGACAGTCTTAGGGCCGAACGGTAACGTTTCGGGCAATTCCCGGAAAAGCTTGTCTCCTTAGATATATGCCTCGCCCCCTCCCCCCCCCCCCTTTTTTTTGTACTCTAATTATGGGGTCTTTCTACAGAGCTTCGATCGCCACTTGCACTCACACTGGATTCCATAGCACGAGTCACGTGTTATTAAAGGGCTCAGCTGCAATGAAGCCATGCTACTGTATAGAATCCAGTCTTTCGCCACATCGAGGGCTTTGGAGTCCTGGCGCGCTGATTGTTCCCTCTGCTGAGTGTGCAGAGTATGGCACTGGCGGCGCTTAAATACAGAGAGGAAGAGATTGTTTGACGAACCAAATAGAAGAGGATTTCCACGTGCGTGCGGGCGGGCGAGACCTTTTGTTCCTGGAAGGGCCGCGTTGTTAGTGTGAAAGGAGGGGGTCGCTTCTCTAGTTTTGTTTGCGCAGCCATGAACTAATACAGCAATGGTAGCGCACTTCGTACTCGGAACAGCGAACACGAATTGTAGTGCACCGCTTGTTAATCAGCGCCTGTGTGTTACCTTTGCCTTGTGTCCTCGTTTATTGTGTGTGCGCTGCAGTTTCATAATGAATAGCGAACACGAGCTCAGGCGGGGCGGTTGGCGGCATTAGCTGCCAGGCTAACGCTGCCGAGAGCGCAACCTCCACGGGACGATCGAGATCAGCGCGTGAATTTTCTCGCATGCTTGCTCGCGACGATTTGGGTGGCGTTGTTGTTCTACGCCCTACTGAGGTACTCGTTGTTACTATATTGCAAGACTCGCGGATTCCACGTGCCGGTGCGTTTCTTGGTAACCAGATTGCTCGGCGTGCTCCCTTCGTGATTGTTATGCGGATGGATTTCGGTGTCGATAGCGACCTACCAAACTTGCGTATGGCCAGGAAACAGTGCGCATCCTTATTTTGTCGAACAAAATAAGGAAGAAAAAAAAGAGGGAAGTGGTAGTGGCAAGCGGATCCGTCCTGCTCCTTTTCAGCAAGCGCTCACTGTCCGTTAAAGTAAGCCAGAGCAGAGTGCTAGCTCGCGCACCGCCTGTTAATCCGTCCATTTATATTATTACTTTCCCGGGTTAAGAACTGGCTTTATCGCTCTTGCGACTCTTAGAAAGGTTAAGCTCAGCCTCTGTCGATAGAGAAAGCCGGAGTTTAAGCGTGTCGAGGGCTAGTGCAGATTACTAAGAACCGGAGGTTAAGCGTGTCGAGGGCTAGTCCACATTACTAATTGGTTGGGAAACGGGGCGTAATCGTCTTTTTCACGCGAAGCTCACGTACCACCAGTATTCCTGAGGAACGTTTCTGCGCAGAATGTACGGCACGCTCTAATGAACCTTCATGGTGACTTTCTTTTTTGGGTGCCAAGTGTCTCTTCTCGGATTTTTCTGGCTACTTACGCTGGAAGCGTGCCTGAACTCGGAGTTTGAACCGTCGTCATTTAAGGTTTTGTTAGCGTTTCTACCGGGCTGATCATTGTGAACCAATGTGAAGGGTAGTTTACAGCTCGTCTATGTAAAAAAACTAAATGAGAAGTATTATATGAACGAGCAGCCGCAAGAATCTGCCGAAATTTCTGCCCCTTGCCTCTAGGTCAAGTCTAGCTGACAATAATTCGCGAGAACTTTCTCGCAGTCCACGCGCGCCTGCCCGCCTGCCTTCCTTCCTTCCTTCCTTCCTTCCTTCCTTCCTTCCTTCCTTCCTTCCTTCCTTCCTTCCTTCCTTCCTTCCTTCCTTCCTTCCTTCCTTCGTTCGTTCGTTCGTTCGTTCGTTCGTTCCTTCATTCATTCATTCATTCATTCATTCATTCATTCATTCATTCATTCATTCATTCATTCATTCCGTGTGTAAGCATTGCTTCGTGTGTGGTTTGTTCCGTAGACTAAATATTGTGGTAGCAATCTGGGTGAGCCGATACGTTCGCTCTTCCTTTCCTTTCGTTAGCTGCTTATGATATATATGATAGTTCTTTAGTAAATGTGTTGCTCTTCAAAGATTGGAGCAGTGACTACCTCATCTATTCCGTTTTGCTTTGCTCCACTGGACATACTTTACGATAAGAACAGGAAGTAATAAAAAAGAGAGCGTGGGCTGCGTACCGCGACGCATATTTAACAAAATTGGTTCACGGTTCTACAACCATGATTGCAAGTAAGAAAAATTTAGCCCCTCAGTTCCCTTTATTCCTCGCTCGTAGCAATACAGTCTGCCTCAGAAACGCGGGATGCGTTTTTTCAGTCTTTGAGCGTTGGTGGAATAGTATTCCATGCACCTGAAGAGTTGCATGCATCACGTGCTAACACAGTCGTGAGAAATGTAAAAAAAAAATAACTTTTACTCGATTAGAGCATACTCACCGCGAAGTGCTCCGCCCACAATTCAGCCAACAATTGAATACACACGTTTGTCCGGCGCTATAACAGTCCTTGCCGTCGTAGATTTCCGCAGACTTTTTAAAAATCGGATCTCTCAAAGGGGCTCTGCTACGTTTACCGCGCCGTGTAGATATGTTAACTAGTGGAAGTACATTGTCAAATTTAACGATACCTACAACGGAGCACCTTCCTAAAATAAGAAAAAAAAGAAGAAACAGGTAGCCGCTGACTTTCACCGCAATACAGTGGAAATTATGCACAATTAAATAATGCGGATCAGGTAAGTCGGAGAAATAAAACAAAAATCAAATAAGCAAGCAAGCGACGACGAAGACAACACCACCACCACCACCAACAACAACAACAACAGACAGCACCCCTCGAAACCCGAAGTGAAACGCAGGAAAAGAACATCTATTCTGGCGATTCTCCTGAGTAGCTTTTGTTATTGTCAGTTGACACTCTTGCTTACGACGTTTGCATTTGAAAACTGAGATGGCATTTTAAACAGTTGTGCCATGATATTAAACGGCTGCGCTGCTCCGCGCTTATCCCACGCTCGCGTCGCGCAGTTCAAGAATGATTTTGTGGCGCATCTCGTTCGCGGTTGTTGAGACAAAGGCAGCGCCATGCCCTTACGCCGAAGGAAGCTGTCGAAGGAATAATAAATGATCCGAGCCACTCTCTGGTCGTGCAACCTTAATGCGCTCCCGTCTTTCGATGGAACACGCGTTCTCTCCGGTATGTGCGGGAGCCGCGTTCGTGACTCTGCACCGTTTTCCGCGGAAGAATAAAGTACCCGCTCCGGAGTAAATCTCCGCGGAAGCCTCCCTAACACGGCGTCCGTGGTGCGAGCTACGTAGCTAGGCAACCATGCTGTGCCGGAAAGCTCACCCTGAAACTCGGGGCGTGACGCAAGTTTGACTCTCTGGGCCGTGCTTTATCGGGCGAGCCGGCGGCCAGGTCGGCGTGTCGCTAATGGTCGTCGTCGTATCGGGCCCATATTGTTTCGGGCACGCACTCGACTCTGCGGCATTCAATCACCTGGATCGTGCGGAGTGCGGCAGTTCCGATGGCTACTTTCTGCACCGGTAAGGGTGCTTCGCCTGTTGACATGCGTGCATATGGGAGAAGCTGCTCGTGTGGGGGCAGCTTGCGTTGCGAGTGGGGAAGTGCAGCTGACAGGAGGCCTGCGTTGCAGGAAAACACCCCTTGAACTTCTTGCACTGGTGTGCGCGGAACTTCTACGTAAACGAGGGATGAAATTTTGTTAATATAAAAGTGTGAACACTGGCGCTCGTTCAGTGCCATGTGAGTGCCAGATTAGTTGCACGCTTTGATATGCAAACAAAACTGCGAATGGAGCAGGCAGTCCGTTTCACCGTAATCCTCTTCACCGTAATGTAATCTTGAGGACGAGAAATCGGCTGTGTGTGTGTGTGTGTGTGTGTGTGTGTGCAGGGGCGGATCCAGGTTTTTTCTGAGGGGGGGGTCAGCTTCTGTCGATGATGATGATGATGATGATGATAGTAGCCTTTATCATTTACCGAAATTCACCGTTTCTGCTCACGATAAACCCGCGTTTTATACGGCTAGAGCAGCACCTGTAACCTACAAGGCTTGAGAGGGCAAATCACTTTTTTTTTCTTCTTTTTTTGTATTTATTGCCAAGAAGTTCGCGCTGTTTTTATTCCCCGGCCGCCACTGTCATCATGAAAACGAGTGTTACCTCGCGCCATCTAGCCCGCCGTGGTGGCTCAGTCAGTTCAGGCATTGCGCTGCTGAGCACGAGATCGCGCGATCGCATCCTGGCCGCGGCGGCCGCATTTCTATGTAGGCGAAATGCAAAAACGCCCGTGTGCTTGCGTTGTAGTGCGCGTTAAAGAACCCCAGGTGGTCAAAATTAATCCGGGGCCCTCCACTACGGCGTGTCTCATAATCAGAACTGGTTTTGGCACGTAAAACCCCAGAAAGAGGAAGAAGACCTGTAGCGAAGCCAGGTACGGTTTCTCCGTGCTTATAGGAAAAGGACGTTACCCAATACAGCCATGTGCTTGGCGGCTGTGCCTGATCATGCAGGTTGTTCAAAACTAAGCTTTATGGTTTTCTTAAAATTAGGCACTGGGAGGCACGCGAAGATCACCTGTGCAAATAAGTTATGTGGCCAGGGGGGCACAAAGTGAGATGATAATTATCGCTGTGAGCAGCCCAATTAACTAAAATTGAACAATTATTTTTGTCGACTGCAGTAAGTGGGTATGTTTGTATTGTGAGACGTTGACCAATGCGATGCCTTTATTTCCGAGCAGTCGCCCGAGTCAGAGACGAAGCACCGCACGAGACAAAAGATGATGATGAGTCGTATGTACAGATGACGACGACGATTTGCACAAATAGCGCTCACACAAGATGATGAGTCGTTTGTGGAGATGACGACGACGATATGCGCAAAATGCGCTCACACTAACTTCCCCCCTTCAGGAAAGCGGTCAGCAAGACCGCAAACTAGAAAGGGTAGGTACGGCGAATGTAGGGTTTCAGGCGAGATACGTGAACGATTTCCGTAGTGCGGCGGCGGCGGTCAGTAGCTGAGCTGACAGGAGTGACGCTGTAGTTAACGGCCGAAGTTCGTTGCAAAACGGTGTAGGGGCCGAGATATCTGTGGAGAAATTTTTCACAGAGCCCCGGTGCGCGAACAGGTCTCCACAAAAGAACTTCGTCGCCTGGGCGGAACGAAGCAACGCGACGCGTCGCATCATAGCGAATTTTCCTTTTGTCCTGAATGGTATAGCGGTGTTGGCGCGGGCAAGTTCACGGCACCGGGAGAGGCGAGCGGCAAATTCCTCAGGAAGAGACGCGGATGGAGCAGCAGGTGCTGAAAGGAGTGTAGTGTCCAAGACGAAAGACGGCGCACGACCGTACACCAGGAAGAAGGGACTGTAATTGGTTGTACGTTGGACGGCAGTATTATACGCAAACGTCACAAAAGGTAGGATGGTGTTCCAGTTGGTGTGATCGGGTCGAACATACATTGACATCATGTCAGACAAAGTTCGATGAAAACGCTCCGTAAGACCATTTGTTTGCGGATGGTACGATGATGTGGTCTTATGGATGGTGTCCGAGGCCTGAAGGACTTCACGGAGGACATGCGATAGGAACGTCTTGCCACGGTCACTCAGGAGGACACGAGGTGCGCCGTGGCGCAAAACGATTCCGTGCACGAAAAACTCGGCGACTTCGGAGGCAGTACCAGAGCGAAGAGCCGCTGTCTCAGCGTAGCGCGTTAGATGATCCACTGCGGTAACGATCCAGCGGTGACCAGCGGGCGTGAGTGGGAGGGGTCTATACAAGTCTATGCCCACAATTTCGAAGGGGGTGTACGGGCATGGTAGAGGCTGCAGAGGACCGGCTGGAAGGGATGTCGAGCGTTTTCTGTGTTGGCATGATGCGCAGGAGCCAACGTATTTGTCGACTGAGGTGGAAAGGCCCGGCCAGAAACAACGCGTTTTGATGCGGTCGTAGGTCTTATGAAAGCCCAAGTGGCCAGCCGTCGCGTCGTCGCGAAATGCTTCCAATACTTGGAGTCGAAGTGAGCGAGGTATTACTGGCACCCACCGGTTACCGGAAGGATGGTAGATTGATCGAAATAACGCTCCACCTTGAAGCTTAAAACGCGAAAGTTGTCGTCTTAAGCGACTGTTGGGGGGTCGTGCCAAGCCAGTAAGTCGGTCGATCAGCGTACGGCAGTATGGGTCAGTACGTTGGAGTGAGACGAGGTCAGTAGACGGGAGAAAGTCAACTGAGGCAACTGACTGTCCCGGGCTACTGGGCGTGCGCTGAGACGTGTGGCTAGATGGTGACCGAAGGTGAAGCATGGGCGTTTGGGGACAGCGGGCAGCGCGACAAAGCGTCGGCATCTTGATGTTGTTTGCCGGACTTATACGTGACAGTGAAGTCATATTCCTGTAAGCGCAGTACCCAACGGCCGAGGCGTCCAGACAAGTTTTTCAGGGACGACAACCAACAGAGAGCATGATGGTCGGTCACAACTGTGAAATGGCGGCCGTAGAGATAGGGACGAAATTTTTGTATTGACCACACGATGGCGAGGCATTCCTGTTCTGTAATCGTGTAGTTGCGCTCAGCAGGAGAAAGAGCACGACTTGCATAAGCCACGACTTGCTCTTCGGACTTCTGATTCCGCTGCAGCAGGACAGCGCCAATTCCATGCCCACTGGCATCAGTGTGTAGAATAGTCGGGGCCGTTGCATCGAAATGACGGAGCACGGGCCCTGACGTGAGAACTCGTTTGAGGGTCTGGAAGGCGGCTTCACAGTCGTTCGACCACACAAAGGACGCGCTCGAAGTCAGAAGTTTGTGTAGAGGAGCGGCGATGGTGGCGAAGTCACGGACAAAGCGGCGGAAGTAGGACGCCAGTCCTAGAAAGCTGCGGAGTTCTTTAAGAGCGGTTGGTGGCGGAAATTGCAGTACTGCAGCGATTTTATCGGGATCAGGCTGGATGCCATGCTTACTGACGACGTGGCCCAATACTTTAATGTTTCGGCTTGCAAAGCGACACTTTTTAGTATTGAGTTGGAGACCAGCTTTTGCTAGACACGCGAGAACTTGGTCTAGACGTTGTAGGTGCTGGGAGAAACTCGACGAAAAGATGACAATGTCGTCCAAGTAACAAAGGCAGGTCTTCCATTTTAAGCCACGGAGTACTGTATCTATCATACGTTCGAACGTAGCTGGTGCATTGCACAATCCAAAAGGCATCACGTTAAATTCAAAAAGGCCATCAGGTGTAGCAAACGCAGTCTTTTCTTTATCTGGCTCATGCATGGGAATCTGCCAATATCCGGAGCGCAAGTCGAGGCTCGAGAAATACTCGGCACCTTGTAAGGTATCCAAAGCATCGTCAATACGAGGCATTGGATAAACATCCTTACGGGTAATTTTGTTGAGCGCCCTATAATCGATGCAAAAGCGCACAGAACCATCCTTTTTTTTTTAACAAGCACAACAGGAGAAGACCAAGGGCTTGCTGAAGGCCTTATAATGTTGCGTGTCAGCATGTCGTTCACTTGTTCTTCTATAACTTTTCGCTCCGAAGGTGACACACGGTACGGGCGACGGCGAATGATGCGAGAGCCGTCTGTTTCAATTCGATGAGTAGTTACAGTGGTCTGACCCAGGCCTCGCGAAGAAACGTCAAAACAAGCTTCATGCTTCATTAAAATGGTGAGGAGTGCATTGGTCTGGGCCGGATTGAGATCTGCACTCAAGGTGGCCTTAATAGCACCAGTGTGGCCTTCTGCGGGCGTACAATACGCGGAAGATGTGGCAGGCGAAACACTGACGACACATACCGGCGCAGCCGTACTACTCTCCGTGGCGGTCGTCGCGCCCGGTTTGTTTCTACTGCGGTATTCGCGGCCACATTTCTCGCTGCTGCCGTCGGCGTCAGCAGGATGAACGACGGGGCTATGCTACCTTTGAGCGAGACAGCGCACCTAGGTTGGATTACTACGTTCCCGGGCGTCACCCAGGTGACAGGCGCGGCTACGCCAACTTTGAGCGAGACAGGACACCTGGACCAGATTCCTCCGTTCCCGGACCGTACACAACCTCCTCTGGTCGCTCTCCTTCACCTACCCAGCACCTCCACCACTTGTGAGACGTTGACCGATGCGATGCCTTTATTTCCGAGCAGTCGCCCGAGTCAGAGACGAAGCACCGCACGAGACAAAAGATGATGATGTGTCGTATGTACAGATGACGACGACGATATGCACAAATAGCGCTCACACAAGATGATGAGTCGTTTGTACAGATGACGACGACGATATGCGCAAAATGCGCTCACAGTATTGAAAACCTAGAGGCTGTCGTGTTTCTACACAGTATCAGTCGGAAGAATTATTCTAGCGTGTTCGTGCTCCGAGATATCCGACTCCAAATTTCAATTGCACTGCGCAGAGTTATCGACTCGACGCGAGAGCGGTTTATGCTTTGCGTTGCTGTGGAAGGGAGGCATTTTGGACATTTTTAGGGCATTGACATCTTGATGGGTGAAGTGTTGTCATGAGATTTGTGCATGACAACACCAAAGTTAAAGCGGCAGTATGAAATATTCGTTAGCATAGCTAAAAAGGTTTCTGCTGTTGATGGTGCAGTTGTTGCTTTTGATTTCAATAAAGCTTACAATACTTGTAAATCAGCAGTCACTTTATTTGCGTAGCCCAAACAAGGACCATGCCCGGTCGTCTAGTCACCATTACGCACGCGCACTGGCCTCCGGCTTCTCCGCTCGCGCCATTATCTCGGCATGGCAGCTGCCGCCATCTTTACAGGCTGCGCGGTCGCGTGTTACGACAGCGGTTACGGGTTCTTCGATTTTTTTTTTTTTCGCCAGCCGTGAGGGGAAGGGGGGCAGTTATTATCTTTGCCAATGCCTCCGCCGCGTTGTCAGACTAAACGCTGCACCCAACAGCCGCGTCACATCAGGGAGGAGCTTTGCGCTGATCCTCACTCTCTTGCATGCGTAATCATGCGAACGACAATTAAAATTTGGAGTTGGATATATCGGAGCATAGACATGCTAGACGAATTCTTCCAAGTGAAACTGTGCAGAAACACGACTGCCTCTAACTTTTGAATACAAACATACACACTTACTGCAGTCAATAAAAAGTTAATTATTCAATTTTAGTTAATTCGGTTGCTGACAGCGATAATTATCTCACTTTGTGTCCCCCTGGCCACACAACTTATTTGCGCAGGTGGTCTTCACGTGCCTCCCAGTGCCTAATTTTAAGAAAACCATAAAGCTTAATTTTGAACACCCGGTATATCAGCCTGTATTGTTTCTTAAAATAAAATTTGGGATGGTCTGTCGCAGGTTCGTTATAAATGCGTAAGCACGGGTCCGGCTTTGGAGTTCTGTTGGGACACCTTGATTTCCTTAAGAAGATTCTTTGTGTTCGGCTGAGACACCTTCGTTTCAACGCGGCAACCACTACGCTAGTTGTTTACGATATGCGAATCACCGCGTGTGAAGACTCACGACGCCACCTACAAGAAGAACGATGTAGCGTAGTAGCCGTGAGCGCGAGCCAGCGTCTTCATGTTTTGTTTCCCACGCGACGTCATCCTTTTACACAAGGCGCGCATCTGCTCCCATTTCTCTAACCACGCGACGCCATCCTAGGCCCGCGCGCTGGCGTTGGCCGCTGACGTCACGCTCCCCCATTTCGCAGCCCATGCTCGAGGCTTCGCCCCGCTCCGCGAGAACGCCCACTCAGATAAACGGATCCGGTGGGCTTGAGCCTCCTATGCTTAATGTACGACAATAAAACTGCGAAGTTACAATGAAAAACTTGTAGCGTACGAACGGTACTGTGCTCGTACTGGATATTGTCAACGTGTAACTGTGATCACAATGAGTGCTACAGTTAAAAAAAAAAAGTTGTCTATGCGTAGTTCTTAGTTAGGCTGTTAGTTGTTATATATATATATATATATATATATATATATATATATGAACACTTCAGCGAGAGATCTCTTTCATTAAGCAGGTTGGTCGCGGAACCGATGACAGCAAATGAGGCAACCGATGACACCCCAATGGGGAACTAAGTTGATCAGGCGCGAAGGCGCTCGCGCGGACATCGGCGTGCTTGGCAAAAGGGACGTCCCCTCGTTCATTCGACGCCACCGACGGGACGAGTAAGGCACGGCCGGCGCCAGGAGGTCCAAGGTGTTCATGAGAAACAATAACTACGGCAACTTCGCGACACCACACCCCTACGGAATATAACTAAGCTTGTGAGCGAGCTAGCTTTACTTCTACATGGCTGCTACCACTGGTATTCGCGAAAAATACTTTTGAAAAATGCTGGTGGCCATATTTTTTTGCGACAGGGCCGTCCCCGTGTCAGCAGGGGGGGGGGGGGGGGGGGCGATGCAGAAATCTGAGGGGGGGGTCAGGACATCCGGACATCCCCCCTGGATCCGCGCCTGTGTGTGTGTGTGTGTGTGTGTGTGTGTGTGTGTGTGTGTGTGTGTGTGTGTGTGTGTGTGTGTGTGTGTGTGTGTGTGTGTGTGTGTGTGTGTGTGTGTGTGTGTGTGTGTGTGTGTGCGTGCGTGCGTGCGTGCGTGCGTGCGTGCGTGCGTGCGTGCGTGCGGTCTGTATTGCTCTATGTTTGTGTATGCGCGCTTCTCTAGTTCTCTGCGTGCATGTGTGGGCGTATGAGCACATGTCTACGTATGTGTGTTTCTGATCAACTAGGGAGTGAAGACACGAATTACTTGATAACGTAAGTGTTCTCAAGGAGAGAGTTATCTGTGTGAAAAGCGTAAGCATAGCCGGTCCAAACGGGGATCCATCGCTGTATTTTTTTTTGTATCGCGAAATAGCATTACGTATCGATAGGAGCGTGAGGTCATGCTACAGGCGATAAGAAACAGTGTCTTTTAAATCATTGCCAATGCTGTCTCGTGAGGACCAGTAGGGCAATTTATAGGAAAGAATTAACTGGTATAAAAATTAAGACGCGTTCTGCCCTAACTTACCTGGAACCCCAGCATGTTTTCAAGGAAAGGGAGCACTGTTATTCGACACAGCTCAGTTGATTTTCTAGAGGTTGTTACGGTAATGATCATTTACCTTATAAAACATTTTTAGTATATTCAACTCTATTTTAACAACTCGCCGCTGGCTTTCTGCTTTCATCTTTTATTTTAGTCGGAGGTAATTTATAAGTTACATTTTTTTTAATTTTTGCGTAATACAACTTCTCGTCCTTTCATCTAAGGCCTGGTAGACTGTGAATTAGTTTAGAACTTTAAAGTAATTGAACTTCATAGCTTTCTTTAACTTTGTTTCCTCGTTCAACAAAGTCAAAGGTATTACACGAAAAAGACGTAAACTTTCTTTTCCACCGTTTGACCGAGGAACTGATTGGTTAGAGGTTCATTCATAATGAGACCTCGGCAATGACACTCAGGTTGAGTCGTTCTTTTTAAAGTTATACCAAGAAGTCGTTTCCCACAGCGGCGCAATGCTCCCGGACTCGAGATGAATTTTTGGGTTCTATCGGTGCTGTGTGACTCGGTAATTTTCCTCCTACTGCAGCTGAAGATTGTCTTTTCCTGGAACTTCTCTTTTAGCTCGGTGCTTTCCCACTAAGTCGCTTTAATTTTGGAGTAGGATGAGGTGAAAACGAGACCGAGAGAGAGCTGCGAAGAAAGAGCAATCCTCGATTTTGCGTTACCTGTGCGCGGACTGAAGACAGTCAGGAGAAAGGTAACAGTCACGACCGCCTTATCTCGGGAAACTGCTCTGCACCGGCACCGCGAACTTTCTGAAGATATTGCTTTGGAAGGAGGGCGTTCCGGGGACTTGAGCTGTTTGGCTTTCTAAGAAGTTTGGGGAGTCTAAGAGGACCGGAACTTGGGGAGGATATGACACCACATGGTTTTCATTTTACCTCTTCTTTGGTCTGTCTCTCTGTCTTTGTTTTGTTATTGTCTTTTTTTTCATGAGTCCACTGGCTAGTGACCAGAAACGGCGTATCGGCTGTCTCCGGCCTTTTTCTTTTAATTTTTTGTTCGTGAAGGTGCCAGTCGGGACTGATGGCCTGGTGCAGTGAATGAAACCCTGTTGGAAAATGAGTTGGCTTTATAAAGGATGAAATTATGTTCCTCCTGGATAACATTTTCTGGTATGGGTGTGATTATTTTTGTAACCTTTTTTTTCCTTTCTTTCTTTTTCTTTCTTTCTTTATCTTTTTTTTAAGACCTTGGGGGAGGTACTTGGTAAAACCATCCCTGTCAACGTGAGCCACTCGACGGGCTACGAAGCGCACGATCGATTGTTTCACAAGCAGCCAAACATCGAAAGGTGTGAAGGCCCACTGCCTTCCTTCCACTGTTACGTTCGGCGACCAGCGGGGGCAGCCAACTTGGAGTATCTTCTGACTGCCTGGGACGAATCGCTTCGGGAGGCTGAAAAACGTCCCAAGGAAAAGTTCAGCGGCGACACCATGTCTAGACACGTTTCAAAGAATACGTGGTTACTAGATGTCACCCGGACGCCGACCACGACGCTAGGAGCAAGAAACTCTTGGAAAAGGGCCGCTTCTACGACGCTTTCTCGCGGCCGCTCGACAGACGTCCCGCTGGCCGCCAAGGCCGTTCTCCAGACAAACCCGTCGATGGCCGGCCCTTCCAGGGAACCCAGACGTGCCAGTTCGTGTCAAACGCGAAGCCGCCTGTCTACGAGTGTCCGCTCCTTTCTGTGGGGGAGTGAGCAGTGTGTGCCCGAGGGTACTTCTTCGAATGTGTTCAGGGCACAAAGGCGCCGGGTGATTATGCGCACCCTCGCCCTCAAGGCGACCCTTCGGTGACCCTCGATGCTCCGACTGGAGGAAGGTGGCACCGCAGCTTGGCCAGAGGGCTTTTAAGCGGACTTTTGCGGCTTCCCGAGGGCTCTCCCATCTGCAATGAGATGCAGTAGGTGCTCTTCCTAGTGCTCTCCCATCAGCTCTATCATGTAGCTCGTGCGACGAGAACAATGTACTGTGCTCCGTACTCCGGCTAGTACGTGTAACCCCATGTCCTGTAAATGAGTTTGCCTTTCTGATGTAAATAAACCCCCTGATGCGTTTACCCTACCTCTCGACCGCGTACTCATCACGAAAGAAGCAACCCTCCTCGTCAACTCTGCTCGGACGACGGCGTGGGCCCGCTAAGCCTCCGTGTGACGCCCCGGTAGCGTAGGCCAGCTACCCGTTTCGAGACGCACCGGTGGCATAGGCTAGCAGTTTGACGTCGGACTCTGAGGCCATGACTCCCAGCTCCTACACCACGCTATTTCGTTTACGCCGTGTACATGCGATATTACGACTTATAGACGTGGTAGCTTTCTCTCCTTGAGTACAACTTTTTAATCGCAGCCTTTGTTTGTATATTTCGAGATCCATCGAAATTTAGTCGAGATTGAATTATGGACAGTCGATAGGCTTTTTCGAACCAGGGGCGGTAGGGCGTCTACTTACGGACAGTGTTTATGCTTGGTGTATGTGAAGATCCACCTATTCATGGGCCGTGCATTCGCGCTCTGTTTCTAAGAGTTTCTACTCGCGCTTGCGTCTCAGTTACGCGTTTCGGACTACCTTGGGATAGCCTTTAGTACGCACGATATCCGCGTTTTCAATTTCCCGATGACCTTGAGATTCTGCTCCACAATATCTTTGCATAAAGCAGCGATGGTATTCAACTGTATCTGATCACAAGTTCCATCGAAAGCAAGCTCCTGCCGTAACGCGAAGCAGTTACGCGATACCTGTCGAAATATAATACTCAGGAGACCTTAGACTGATTCGTACGGTGTTTGTTGGAGTGAACATTTGCAGGGATCGAGCGTGCGTCTGCTATCGAGATTTCCGGCGACCTTGAGACCAGCGCTGTCCGTGTGGGCTTCTCTGTCGTCCATGTTGTATCTTGCGCTGTACAAGTCAATCCAAAGATGGACCTTGAGATTCTTCTCGAGAGCACCGTCACATATAAAAGCGTTTCCATTCAACTGTATCTAAACACAGCTTATATTGAAGCAACAAAAAAAGTCAACAGAAAAAGTTGGGATTGTGAAAAAGGTTTCTACTGCTATTACTTCAAGGGTACGCTTCGGCAACCGATTGCGTTCGCTTCGGCAACCGCGCCTTCGGTACGTTACATTTTTCGCATCACTGTGCTGCTTCTGGGCGCTCTAATCATCACCAGTAATCTTTAGCTCGTGCGCGTGGCCAATGTGCTGATTGGCCCATCGGTAGAACATAGAGGGCCCAAGGTCGATCCCGAACACTAGTCGTCGCCTGCAAAAATGAAGCGATACCCAGAAGCAGGCTTAACCTCGAACGTACCATTACGGCGGAGAAACTCGCTTTAAAGGTGCACGTCACACTGCAGACGCATTTGAATGTGTCTGCACGTGTGAAATGAAATTATCGCGGTTACCGTCTCTGAGAGTTGCGGGCGTTGTCGTGTTCTCTTGTGTGCCTTGGAAGGAAGCGTGCTCAACCGATAACTGATAAAATGAAGATAAGGAACATTTGCTTTGCTCATTCTTTGCAGCGCTATATTTAGAATAGATCAATTTTACCGAACTAAACTTAGTTGCGTTGTTTTTTTACGCTTGTTTATGCTTTGCTGATCCTGCTTTGCTATTTTATTGTTCCTTCACGCAGCAGGTCTAATGTATTAAGTTTTGTGATTTTGAGTAGGGCCTTACGGCCTTGACTCTTGATCTCACTTCTAAAAGCGTTTTCTAGCAACTGTGATAAAATTTAGGCACCACTTTCCCCTGCTCTTTCTTTTTTTTTTTCTGCGCATTGGGGGCGTAGCGCCTAGAAGGCGCGTATGATTGACGATATGCGTCTTCGGCTGGCGTAGTGCTTCTCCCTGTAGTGTAAGAAAAAGATCACCGGCAAAACGAAAGTTTTGGCAGTTTAACCTAGTTGCTTCGCGCTGCGTGATTTGAACTGTTTCGTATCGTTAGTTTTCCTCTCTTTTGTTTTTCATTCTCCAAGATGACATAAACGCAGCAAATTGTTGTCGGTTCACGCGGCATTGCGAGCCGCTTCTTGTGGCGTTCATGGCGCAGTCTGGACCGACGACGTTGTTTTATCCTGCGTCTTTATTCTTTTTCTTTTTTGTTTCCCTCATCTTTGGGGAAAAGAAAGTGAACAAAACTACCTTGCCCTACCATTCTGGGTCGGGAGGCCATTTAGACTAACGATTCGCAGAACTGAGCTCTCTTACGCACCGTTATTTTGTTTTGTGGCGCGCTTTTTCTTTCTTATTCTGTAGATTACGCTGCGGGAGCCGTTTTGCTTACCCGCTATATGCTTTTAGCTCGCTAGATCCACGCAATGTGGTGGAAGCCGTAGGGCTGGCAAAAGCGAGTCGCGAACTTCGTTCACCAGCATGTTAGCGTGGTGTTCCGGTTGCAGTGGCCCTGTCGAGAATTTATTTCGCCCGTCTTAAAAACTGTATAGATTGTCAAAATTCAAACTGCACGGAAATTTCCTTTCACCTTGTAGGTCTGCCAATATATTCACTTGCCCATTTGGGAGCAGGAGAGTTTAGGTACTCTCAGACCTTTCAGACACTTACAGTGATAGGGGCCGACCTCGCCTCATGTGTTTCAGAGTTTATTTATTTATTTATTTATTTATTTATTTATTTATTTATTATTTATTTATTATTTATTTATTTATTATTTATTTATTTATTTATTTATTTATTTATTTATTTATTTATTTATTTATTTATTTATTTATTTATTTATTTATTTATTTATTTATTTATTTATTTATTACTTGTGTTGTATGTCGCACATCGGTCTTTGGCTCTCGAATCGGAGAATGTTTGCAGCATGCATAAAGGTTAAGTGAAAACAGAAAGAACAATGAAAGGGGAAAAAGAGTAAATAACCTAAACAAGAAATATGAGGGTCAACCAGAAATGGATCATGTTTGCTACTTTGTACAGTCGAAGGTAAAAGGGGTCTATGAAAAGAAGTAAAGGCTATTCTGTCTTTAAGTATGTGTATAAGACGTCTATAGGGTTTAAGTATCTTTTTTGCGACTATCACTTTGCACAAAGCTAAGATATCCGAGGCTCTGGTCAATCACGAGCCGTTCTCACGCATGGACGTCTCTTTTAACCAGGGCTGAGGGCCGCATGCACGCTCGGATGTGCAGATATCTACCGCCGTTTCTACCACGCTGTCCGAAAAAAAAATTACGTTGCCAAGATTGTTATCGCGTATTCTGCACCCGCTTGTCCACCTGCAGCAATTGGAGCTTGGATGAACTAGCACAGGGGGCGAAGTTATCACGTGTTCCACTCAGTGAAGAGCGTCGTTATTCGCACTCTATATATTGCGCGCAGCTGGAAATTGAAGGAAAAGATGGAATTGCAATGTGGCATCCATTCATAGAATGGGAACTGGCTCGGACTTCGAACTCCGCGGAACTGATGGAATGTAACTGTGCCGCCACCTCATGCTGTGAAATGAAATGAGAATCCTACTTACAGCCCTGTTCGCGGAACTGCTTTGAACGTGCCTCGTGATTGGCTGTTGGCCGTTCTGACCATCACCGTGCTGCACCATTTTAGCGAGCGAGAGTTGTATATGGAAAGAGTGTGGAATGAACCGCGCCTGGGACGCCGCCTATTAACCTACTTAGTGGAGCTACCGTGTGAGCGTGTGTGTGTGTTTTTGCTGCGCGCCGTGTGTGTGGCCCTTTTGGGGCGCGTGGCATCCTGTGATCGCTCTTGCTTTCGCTGCCCCTGTGTGACTCCTGTGGTGGGTGGGCGGCTTCGCCGTTGCCTCTTTTTCTGGCGAACGTGTGTGCTCCACGTATAGTCATATCGGCGGCGGTGGTTGCGCCACACCCTTCCGCCGTCGCGACAAGCGACGAATGGACGCTCTGCGTGACGCCGCGGGGTAATGCATCGCGCGGGCTCGCGCTGCGTGCGTTACGCACGACTTTGCGGCTCCTTTTCCGGCACTCGAGATGAATCGATACAGACCCGGAGCCACCATGCTGGGCGATTCGTACGTTGTCGAATTTCCTCCGCGTTGCGTGTAGTGGTTTGTTAGGAAAGAAGCAGGCCGGCCAGTGACCGATAGTCGAAACAATAAGTGCGTTTCGAAATCCTTACGTGTGCATTTGTTCACGATAGGGAGCTTTAGCGTATCGTCCATTGCGGATTAACGGGTTCCCTGAGACGTTAACGTGGGTGTTCGGGTTGGTAGCGCCACCTCGTGGCGCATAGTGAACCATATTCCGTTTAGCTGCTGCTGTAACGCTCCGGCTGCGACGTAATCACGTAATCATTAACATGCAGCATTTTTTTTTCTGCGGCAAGACCACCAGTGTAACAAAATAACGTGGCCTAACGCTTTGTGGTCGGACAAGACGTCGCAAGATGTCACTGCCAGCGTTGGTTTTACCGTCCACGTCTCCGGTAAGCCGCTATTTCGTGAAGGTCGACTTTACAAGTTCGGAAAAACGGCAAACGGCAAACATCGGCAAAAGCGCCTCCATAGACTTGACGCTGGTGTGCGATTCCGGCTTCCACTTCGACTGCGGAGAGGCCAGGAAACACTCATCCATCGATTACGGCGCGGTGTGGCGTATACACTCGCCGATACGTTCACAAGATTGGACGCGAAGGGGACCCTGACTGTAGCGTCTGTCAGCAATCCCTAGACAATGTAGATCACACTTTGCTTGTGCCCTCAATATGCGGCTGAGGGAGCGGCACTTATGTTTAGTGCTGGCTGTTTGGACTACTGCCTATTTTTGGAAGAAAATATTTTAGGCGCGTGGAGAAGAGTTTACCATGCTCAACGCACCATAAAATCACTCTTGAGCTTTTTATGTGAGACTGGCTTAGACGGTCGTCTCTAGGACCTGTGAAAACAGGTCTTTCGAGAAGTGAACACAGTGAGAAATGTGTTTGCGCGATAACGTTTTGTGTGGACGACACTATACCCCTGCATGTAGTGTGTGAAAGGGGACAACCGCGTATTGGACAACGTGTGTAAATAGCTCATTGTACGATATCATAATCACCTGCCACCTACCTCTCCCTGTATCTCCCACTTCCCCTTACCCCAGTGAGGAGTAGCAGGCTAGAGACACGCTCTCCAGGCCGACCTCTCCTCCCTTCTCTTCATTAATATCTGCTGCTCCTCCTCCTCCTAAATCTCTGTAATGGGAAGCCGGCTACTCAAAAGCTTCCTGAATAGTCTTAAGCTCACGCCGCAAATTTCGGGAGTACATGTGCTTTAGGTTGCCAGATGATCTGTTTATTGCGTTACTTGTGATTTTAATGCATACTTAAACATTCTAAATTGAGCCTTGTTGTCAGATTATTCTCTGGGGCCGTGATTCGCGCTTTGTCCCAGTTTATCTCGTCACTCGCCTTCCGGGCATGCTCTGCGAGTGTACTTGTTAGTGCCAAGGTCCTTGATGATATCATTCTTTTGTTGCTTGGGACGCCTGCAGAAAATTTCCTTCCTATCAATATACAACGATTCACAATCTGCGCACTGAATCTTATACACTACGCCGGGGAAACCTGCCCGATGGAGCGGATTCTTGACATTCTAGTGCTAATCACGTAGTGGTTGTATTCGAAGGTAATCAAGCCAGACAGATACGGTAGCTTGCACGAAGCATTTCAACAATGGTTATAACTTGCCCAAGGTTAAACAGCTTCACACAATTCGACACTATAGGAGACGTCGCTCTGTCCGTCGTCGAGTGAATAACATAATTTCGCGCAAATACATCATCCCTGTGTTGCTCAACAGATTATAGCGCTGTAATTAAGTGTCGATTGCGTCAAGCTATTTACCCTTGCATGTGGGCATGGTCATAAACCAACAACTGAAGAATTTCATCTGAGCTCGCACATGCCGAAGTTGAAAGTTTCGCGACAACGAAATGAATGTCTCCAAGTTTAAAGTAAGAATGGGCCGGAAGCTTTCGGCAACAGTTTGTTGCCGGAGCCTGTACCGTTAACTGGACGTGCGTCTGGTTAACCTCCTTGCTATGTCTTTCCTTTCTTTCTCTCTCTCTCTCTCTCTCTCACTCTCCCGCGATTGACTTTTCAATAGTTCTCACTTTTCTAACAAACTTCTGCGCATTATAAAGTTGAAAGTTTGGTCAGCGTCAACCGCATATAGTGGATTGTGATCTGATTATCTAGCGTATTCACTGATAAGACACCTATAGCGCGTGTATGAATCTCAAAGAGATGCACATTAATGACCGACATACTGATTAATTACAAAATTGTAAATGTCGATCTTACCGCCTATAAATAAAGTTCTAAAGAACGGATGACTTCGTCATGGAAGTGTTTCTTGTCTTCCGTTCCAAATTTGCATGGCATCAGCTAGACTCGGAAGGCGAGCAGCGCATTTTTTTTTTTTTTTGCGAAATTGTATTTTGTATAGACGTGGTTCTGCCCTAGGATACTCCGCCTTTTGCACGGTCATCAATCTTCAGTAAAGCGAGGCGTGATAAATCGGCTCGTCTGTATATTTATCTCCGCCATGCTCTCCGACGAACTAAATAATTGATAGTGGGAACCATGCACCCTGGGAAGTGTCTCTTCGGGTCGGTTTCGCTCCGTATCCATGTCCGCATAGATAAGACAACTTACCATCAGCGTATCATTCGCTTAGCTCGGTTTGTCGATCACCTTCGTTTTGAACTGTTTGGTTCGTTGCTTCTTGCACGTTTTATTTATGCTGGTGCGTTTGGCCGCAGTATCTGTATTCGCTGAGGAAGGAACCGCTTTTTTAAGCAGGACGCAGTGGAGATTCGATATACATTCAAGACCTGCTCTCAAGACCGGCGCAGTAAATTCTGACAAACAAATTTTGTCAGAATTCACTGCCGTTAATCGAGCAGTTTGAGAAGCAAAAGATGTAATGTCGTCATCCAGTGCATACCGTCCCATATTGGTATCCCTGGGAATTTAAAGAGCGGACGCTATTGCTAAGGAAGTGCTCTCGAGGTCACCAACAGTCAGAGCACCGATCAACCATGCCGTTTCCCAAAAGACGTAATTCGCAGCCACTTTCGGTCACTGCCGCAGGAACTGTGTGTAGTGAAGGGACTTGACCGATTGGAAGCCGCTATACTTTATAGAATAAGAACAGGATCTGCTAACACTCCAGCATGGTAATTCGAAACTTGCTGTGGATTCCTCTCCTGGATGCACAGAATGCCAGTAAATGGTAACCTGGAACGCTTCATTTCGTCCCGCCGGTGCTTCGATATCCAATTAAGAAACTCTAATTGGCAACCTGCAAACAAGAGAATTCACAAACGCGTGTGTGGAACAGATTCCCTGAAAGGGCCGAGGATAGTTCGTAAGGAGATTTCACGCCTTCCAGTTACATATCCACGCGACGCTCAACTCAGAGCCATGTGGTAACAAATCCCTGAACAGCGAAACAGACGGACAGGCGGAGCGATTGGCGGCCCAGACTTCCGGGTTAACACCGCCTGTAATAAACACTGTAACCAACCTACTAGCCAATCGATAACCATGTCATTTCGTATTGATCGCAACTCTAATCATTAATGCGACGTTCCCGAAGTGTTCTTGCAAGCGGACGCGTGCTGACTGGCAGGCTGGCGTTCCGGCACCCCTACCTTTTGCGACGTGTGAGTGACAAAGCGTAAAATACCCACATTCGTGCATCTCTCTACCCACTCGGGTAGTGTATTCTGACGTACTTACAGTGCTAAGAAACAGGACGGACGTTATCATCTGAGCACCACGTTATGTTCAGCCCCTGTCAGATCTTCTTAATGTTGCGTGTTTGTCGTCTTTTAGCACTGTAAGTATGTCAGTATACTCAGAACAACCAGCCCAGGACCGGAATAATATAACAATTTTATTCTGATGTTAGTCGTGTTCACGTTTCGTCATTGGTCAGATTGGCACTCCGCCCGCGTTATTGCGGTGTCACTACGTTGTTGCAATACATTGATTGATTGAAAGTCCTTTGTTAGAGAATGGGGAGACGCAGGTCCTCTGTGGGGATAGACGGGATGTTGCCAGACTACAAAATAGTTCACAGGGTCTCAGGATGTCTTGGTTAGGGTTTCCAGTCGTTTGAGTGATAGTCCCTTGGTGCTGAGGCTGTGCGCGGTCAGGACCATGGTTTATCAGTCCCCCTAAACCACTCTGGTCAGGCCGCTCTGACTACCATATTTGACACATAATAGCTGCGTACATAATGTCATGCAAAACGTGACAGACGATTTGCATGACATTATATATGCTACATTGTTACATTACGCGTTATTACGCTGTTACATTATGCAGCGGGGTCGGCTGTCGGGAGCTGTGGATGATAACGAAATCAGCGGAATCGAGCGAATGGAATCGCTGCATTATGCCGACCCAGCTTTCGGCCTTAACTAACGCAATCGGTCAAGTGCTAGTCTGTTGCCTTTATTTCTATTTTCACCCGTTCACCGTTTTTAGCGACATCCTCGGCAATCATGCTATTTTACACTGACGGCGAATAAACAGCATCGTTCGAGGCGTGTAGCTTAAGACTTAATGTAATGTCTGTCCCATTAACGTACCAGAAACTGAAGAAACCGAGTCGTTGCATTTGGTAGGAAGATAATTGCAAGGCGGATAGTCCGGGGAAGGATTAGAAAGCTTTTTGAAGGTTAACGGAATGGGACGGATGGTCTGGCAAAATTAAAAGAAACTTTTTTTTTTTCAGGATTCCGCCCAATCCCGGAACGTTATACAAACACCCCCTCCCCCCCACTCCACTGTCCCTTTTCCCCTCTATACACCCAAGCTTGTGTTGTTTTCGTATCCCCCTGTAATTGCCAAAGAGCTCTTGTCCGATAGAAAGCTTTCTTTGGTCTGTTTTATCTCCGTATCCTTCTTTATTTGTTCTTATTGTTCTTTTCTATCGCGTCTGCGCATCCTTGTCGCGTCTGCGTTTTCTGTCGCATCTGCGCGTGTCTGTGATCATTCACGCTGAGCCTCCACGTGGCGACCGTAATTGCATTCCTCATTCGTTGGCGCACTGGAAGCCTCGTGAGCGTGCTTTTTGTAAGGCTGCAGAAAAAAAAACACATTCGCATTCGCGGAGCCGGCATACCGAGCGCGCTGGGGAAATTCGCTCAGCGGATGGATTAATCTCGTTACGTTGGGCGTCGGGTGATGTCCCCCCTTTTACGCGTTCTGGTGTCCAGCGGTCGTAAGCAAATTGGAAGGAAAGGCTTTTTCGCGTTTTCGGCGGCAAAGTGAAGCATGCTCAGCAAATGAAAAGGGCGAGAATGAAAAGAGAGTGGTAGTGAGAGAGGGGGACACTTCGTTCCTATTCAGTCACTTTGCGGAATAATTTGCTTAGGTTTCGTTTAGTTTCCATCTATAGAGTAGCTAAGGTTCCATCTACAGAAAGGTTACACAGGCACTTAAGTCTCCTTAAATGTATTGAATGCGAAAACAATCTGGGAGTGTCAGCTATATCGACGTCCATGTCACATGACGTGATCACTTCGTCGTGTGCTCGAATCGGGCAAAGTCAATTTTGAGGGTGGGCCACCCAAATTTTGTGGTTGGGCCATGTCAATTGTGGGATTGGGTGTGGTTGGTTTTGAATGGGGGTCAATTTTCGAATTAGGCAAGTTCAATTGGGGGGGGGGGGGGCGGGGTAAGTTAATTTTGGGAGTGGGCCAGGTTGGTTTTGAACGTGGGTCAACTCGACTTTCGAATTGGGCAATGTCAATTTCTTGTGTGTGGGTGTCATGAGGTGTACGTGCTGCGTTGCAACGGAAAGCGAAGACGACGACAACGATGGCGCGAGCATGTTCGCGAAATGGCACTCGAAAAAGGCGAAAAAAATTACTCCATCTCCCGCTAAAGGGAACCATGTGTGGATGCGAAGCAACGGGGAGATGGTTAGCTTGAGCGGGAGATGGTGTAATTTTTGGATCGCCACGTCGGCGCTCCCGTTTCGCGGCAGCGGCCCGTGCGCTCATCGCGGCGCTGCACAGGAGAGAGAATGAGGCGCGCGCGCTCCGTCATTTTCATACCGCGGAACTACCGTGGCGCCCCCAGCGGAGTATTACGGAGTATGCAGCTGTCGCACCACCTGTCGTGAGCGCCGCTCCTTAGAGTAGAGGATTCCTAGAGGAGAGAAAGGGCGAAGCGTAGGAGAGGAGAGAGAGGGGGAGGGGACGCGCATGCGCTGTGGGGGTGTGGGACGCCGTGGGACGTAAGGAGGGACGGAGAAAGCCCCCGCCATAAGCTGCTTCGCATCTAAAAAAAAAAGAAGAATCTCCAGAGAGCTTCGTGGCGCGGGCGTAGAAAGCGGGAGGGGCGCCATTGTGATAGAGGAAGCCGGGAGAAGAAGGCAGCAGCGGCGGAAGAAGCAGCCTGTCGGACGCCCTACTATTGACCCTTTTCGCGGCGATCCCGTGGGCGCTGCCATGTTTGATCACGTGGTGACGCGTCCATTGCTTGCCTCAACTGCCTCCGTTGCCTCCTTGTTTACAATGGAAGTGTATGACGCCGGCGCGGCTTAAAAAACCTATGTTTTCGGAGATATCGTAGACGGTGACTAGGTGGACGCCACGAAGCTTTGATCACAGCTTCAGAGAATAGGCAAAAGCGCTTTCGGAGCTGATCAAGCTATGTCCAAACGGCGCAACAGCGTATATGGTGCTTGTTCTAAAAGCGGGGCTAACTATGTATTCCAAGCTATCCAAGCTTTCCGATTATGAATTCAGTCAGGATTAGTGTGTTTTGCTCTTTGTTCTTTATTCGGCAAATATTTTGAAGCAGTGGCTTGTCGGTTTCTGACTCAGTGAAGTTCCTCGGTGCGGCCACTATCTGATTATTTTCTGCCTAATCGCTCGCGGGTGTGCTCAGTTCCGATAGATTTGTTCTTGCTGCACACAAGGCTTGAAACGTAGCTGTTCTACACATTGCAATACCTTGTAGCAAATATATATTACAGCTAGTAACTCGCTTACTCTTGTGGACCGTCAAGATAACATTCAGCTTCGACCATTCATGCGCTATCGATGTAGTACCGTCACTTATTGTGCGTATATAGTGCGCATATATTCAAGTGTGCACCCATTCACTTATTCTTGACACGTTGGCAAAAGAGTGGGTGTAAGCTGGTTGGGTTAGACATGTGTAGATACATACTGTGCGCGAAACCTACTATGACAGGAGGCGGCGCTACTCCCGTTATCATTGTTTAACGAGCAGTACTCACTCTTGCCGACGTACCGGGGCTGAAGCCCTTTCTTTGAAGGTTAGCAATACAACGCAGGCGGATGAGCAAATTTGTGTTTCCTCGAGGAGAGCCGTACATCTCGAAGTGCCGGAAACACGTACAGACAATTGCAGCAGCGGTCCGCGAACTTGGCCCCACATATTCATTACATTCCTTAATATGCCAGTCACTATTTTTGCAGCCAACTACTGCACACGTCTTCAATCCACAGGATTCAAACCAGAGTGAATGGAGCACAGTGCGTTAGCGAAAACTCAGTTGCATTTCCGACAGCTGATCGCACAGAAGCAAGGTAGAAGCGGTAATGGTTTCGTATTCGTGCGCGGTCGCTGAGGAGAGGTATGGCGCGCCGCCGTGAGCGCCATCTCGTTTCTCTAAAACAAACTGCTCCGCGAAAAGGGTCAATATGCATGGTGCTCCTGAGCCTACGGCTCAACGAATAACGCTGGTGTACGTCAACGAGGCGTCCAGTGGAGCACAGACCATAGCCTCGATGATCATGGACTTCCCTCCTGGCCCGCGTTCCTGCTACCTCGTGACGCGTCGTCGCCCCGCCCGACTCCAGCTGAGTACCTCAGCAGCAGCCCTGTCGACGCCTGCTCCATTCCAGCCGTGACCTCCTCCGACACCCATACCGAATAATATGGTCACGTGGGAACTTTGATGACTGTAATTTGCAGACTAGTTAGGGACTCGATACCTAGAAGTGTTCCATTGTAGTTTTCGTTACAATTTGTACGTTGTTGAATTGATATAAACGTGTGTGTGTGTGTGTGTGTGTGTGTGTGTGTGTGTGTGTGTGTGTGTGTGTGTGTGTGTGTGTGTGTGTGTGTGTGTGTGTGTGTGTGTGTGTGTGTGTGTGTGTGTGTGTGTGTGTGTGTGTGTGTGTGTGTGTGTGTGTGTGTGTGTGTGTGTGTGTGTGTGTGTGTGTGTGTGTGTGTGTGTGTGTGTGTGTGTGTGTGCGTGCGTGCGTGCGTGCGCGTGCGCGCGCGCGACAGAGAGTATAGGCTTCGTATTTACTTTCCTAAATCGGTCTGTGTTGACCATGTTCAAGAACCGACTACGGTGAAAAGATCTACGCCGTGACAGTGGGCCAGGCCGGATTTCATTGACATTAAACTGTCAATGAAGTGTCGAAGGAATAACATCGTTTCTCTCTCGCAAGCGCGAGGACAAGCGGGTGCGAGAGAGAAACGATGGTATTCCTAAATAAACGCATCACTGTCTACCTGACTGGAGCAGTATTTTTTTATTTGTTGTGTTGCTACGCTGCGCTCCGCAACACCCCAACGACCGCCGCTTCGCGTCGGCACCTGGGCTCAAACGCGAGCAGTATCCGCTTGTTTACACCACCACAGAGCGAGATCAAAAGCCGTCATGCCACACCACCACTACTGCAAGGATTTCCGCCACTGGAACAAACGCTACAATAATAAAGCGCGGCCGGCGTGGGATAGACACCGCCCGACACTCAACGTGCCCTAAACGATTCGCTCCCTACGCACGAGGACCTGCGCTCGGCAAGGTCGCTGCGCCCGGCCCCGGAGTTAAGAGAGCCACGCTCAGCAGAGACCACTACCTCAAAAGTAGTACACTCTACTCAAAAGTGCTCAAAAGTCTCTAAGCGATTATGTCCCTAGGCACCTAGGAGCTCCACGATCGCCATGACAACACGTGTTAAGCGGAAGTCACGTGACCCGCAGTGCCACGCCCCTGCTGTACCTACTAAAGTCGCGCCCGGGTGGGCGCGCGCGGCCGACGGAGCCGCCCGGAACGTTTGAGTCCAATAGACAATGCATTCAATAAAAGCATAGCAGGACTTCATTTTTTAAAGCGAAAGCTTTACGAACCTAGTCGAGCCGAGTTTAGCCGTCGCCAGCAATTTGACCTTCATTTGACAGCAGCTGCGCCGTAGCCTTAACAACGTATCACTTGATTCGCAACGCGCAGCTCCACCGCCGCTGCCGCCGCGGGCTTGGCGCAGGCGCTCTCCGCAGCTCGGTCGCCGCCTGACCACGTGACTCGCCGCCTGCCTGGCTAAAAGGAACGCCGCTCTCGCCATGGACGAGAGTGAGACCGGGCCGTCTTCTCTGAGCGTTGCGCGGGAGCGGGGGGCTTTGAGCCGTCGTCGGCGTGCGGCGTCTGACCAACCCGCGGATATCACCCGGCGAGCTGCTTCACTGGATGGGGTCCGGAATACTGAGGAAGAGCGAGCCACAAAACGCTCGGACTTGTCGGCTTAGATTTTATATCTGGCTTAACGATGAGTGCATACCTAAGTATAATAATTACGGCTAAATAAAAGGTTAACCAAGTGAAACCAAGACTTAACCAGGCTAAACCAAGCTTTCGCTTTGCATATCCAGGGTTAGCTGAGCTGAGCCGCAGCCATTTTTTTTTACAGGGAAGTTGTTAAAGGCTCGATCTCCTGGACGCGATCCAGGCGATCAAGGAGATCGCGTCCGGAAACAGACCGGCAGTTGCAACGCTGCAAAGCGCAGCGCCACCTTGTGGCGTCCACTGAAATCTCCGGGGTTTTCGTATAACTATAGTGCCTGGAATATACTTACTTAAGTATATTCCAGGCACTATAGTATAACGTGACGTAGCTTCTCCTCCCACGCGTGGGTCGCGCTAGTACGCGCGCAGCGATTGGGCAGCCGGACTCTAAAATAAAATAAAACTTACTCTCTTCTATAACCGTGCGTGTGCCTTTGTATGGGAAGTTCGCGTTTAGCGCCGTTGTACATCGCTCCGGAGCGTAGCGCTACCTTGTGGCGCCCACTGAAATAAAAAAAAAAACAATGAGAAGAACCGGGGGAACTTTGAGTGTAGGTCTATTTAATTTCAATATGCACGCAAATATAGTCCCGATAGAGTTCCAATAAATATAGACCCAGCAGCTTCGCTGGTCTTCCCTCTTCACATAGACTTGAAAGAGCGCTAGTTTTTTTTTGTTAATGCAAAAATAATAAAGAAAGGAATGAATAGTGTGGACGACAACACAATTTGCAGCCAGTGGAAGCCGAACCCACAACCTTCACAACCACTTGAGCAAACAGCGTTCCGTTTGCCACAATAATTGAATTTTTACTAGAGCAGCGTGTGAACTGATGTTCATTATTATAATCATGCAAGCACACTTTAAGCGTTATTGCACTTATGGAGAACTCGCTCCTATTTGTGCAGTTACATAAAAGGCATACTGTTCTAGCGGATCGCCCGAGTTTTTCGTTCACTGCATGTGTGTCAGTTTCAATCGTATGTTCCCCTTTTCTTCGCTTATACACATGCATTGTACTGCGCGCGAATAATGATAAGGGCAGAATAAATAATGAGACATGGATTACGGATGAGTAAAAAAACAAACTATAATGAAAATTTCGCTCTTGGAAAGCCTTATTTCCGCAGCTGTGACCACGCTTCAAACCAAGCCACGTTCGGCACCAGCCGAACTAACGATATCCCGGCGTTCCTATGGTAGTATACAGCGCTCAGCGGTGGCGCTAGATTTCCCTTGGGATGGTGTTATGATAAACTGCATACTTCATTCTATGTACAGCGTCCATCCAACTTAACCCTCACACGCCTGAAGCGCATTTCTTGCTTCTCCCGCGGACGATGCCCGACATTTCTGGTTGAGATGAGCTAGCTTGATGCGTCTTCATTTTAAAGCATGTCGCGTTTGCTCTTTGCAGCCTGCGTTTTATTGCGATAGCATTTACTCTAGGCACGCTTGCACCGTCGTCGTCGGCGCCGCCGCCGCCGTGCTGTCACGTTACTTGACGCGCAGGCACAGTCCAGAGACGTGCAGTGGGTTTGGCTGCAAAACCGACGAAGACAAGTGGGCGCCACGCCGTCGCACTCCCCTCCAGGGCGGCGTTCTGGCTTCCGCTGCTGCCGTTGTGCGCACACATATTAGCGTTCCTGCTCAACCAGCTGTGTGCTATATATATATATATATATATATATACAGGGTGTTTCAGCGAACACTTTCAAAATTTATTTAAGGTTGCCTGTGGCAGATAGCCCAATTCTAGTTAATGAGCTGATCTGCTCGAAGAGGCGGACATTACTTGCACGAAAAGTTGAAATGCATACTCGACTAATTAACAAAAATTTACTAATTAACTTTTAAACTAATTACCTGATGGCCCATATTGCAATTTACAAATTGTAGCCGTGGAGTTCGCAAGGCGGATCCACTTGGAACGAATTCTCGGGATGACACGAGTTTCGTGATATTAATTCCCGAACTTTGCGGAGAAATGCATTGGCGTTCCAGTTAAATTTGTGCTTCAATGCAAAAAGCCACGTTTTGTTAAGAACCTAACAGTTCGAGTATGTACCGACTAGCCCACTTCTACGGGGGCGCACTTCTACTCTGCCAACAGCCGCGCTCGTCGCTCGCCGGCCGCACTGTCTCTTATGTCCACACGGCTCTGACCTTTTCTATGCGCTGTGCATTCGCCACTCAGTTTCCGTTGAAGCGATAGACCGCACGTATCTTCGCCCGCTGCGACGTATATGCGCTTGCTGCCAGCGTTTTGACAGTCGTTGTCTGTGGTCATTCAGTGTGATCTATTTATGTTTGTTTGTGCGCGCTCACACCACGCTTGTTCATTCAGTTAGTAATATTCGGGCCACATTTTCCAACGCACGCTACACATGCAATGCTGCCCGGATCGGCAGTGCAGTGCTACAGGTGTGTCCCTTCGCACGCACTGCCCACGGGAAGCGCTTCTCATCAACACCACCGTTTCACACGCGCCTTCTCGTGGTCATCGAGTCTCTCTTCATGTCGGTCTACTTACGCCGCAGCACACCTGCTTACTTAATCAGCTCATGTTTACTACAATTAATATTGCTACCAAAGCCGCTCACCTTACTTCGTGTCACATTGCTGTGTTGCTATCGCATTCATTGCTTTGCCCTTAGGGCGAAACTGTGACATTTTTTTTCGAGTGAAGCGTGACGACGGCTTCTATACGACCCAGTACGTGTCACACGTGTATTGCCGGTGAGGTAAATCGATAATACGCCTTGCCTCTTGCTATCGGTATCGCTGGTGCCGATCGACGTAGGCGGAGGATGGAGTGCTGCCTGGAGCTGCGCATCGAAGCGTGCCGCCCCGGTGAACCAGCCCGCGTAGACGACTTCCTCTGACGCAGCACTCTTGTTTATCCGGCCCAGCGTTCGTTATCGATGATGACCTGGAGGTCATCCGAGGAATCTCCGAAGGGCCGGCGAGCAAGCGGGCGAAATCGGTCGCAATGTGAAGCATTATTATTATTTATTTTCATTTGGCTTCATCTATTGCCTGAGATACGAATGTGTGTTGCGTGGCCGATGGAGTACCGTCGATATTTCTTTGTCGTTGTTGAAGTACAAGCTCGCTTGATCACGCGCACCGCGTCGCGGTGTGTGGGTGTATTTGGAAGGTCGCGCGGAAGCTTTATTTCGGTGCCAACTCTGGTTCCCTTTTATGATTCTTGTAAAAAGCTGAAATGCTCTCATTTAACATTTGTTGAACCTATCCTAATATTTTTAATGCATTCAAGAGGTAAAGCTGAGTTTCTACTGGCTGTAGAAAGGAGAATTTTAATTTTCCACCTCAAATATTTTGCAAAAATCGCCGCAAATCGGTAACTTCCAAATAATTTGAGCACGACGTTTACAAATACAGAGTTCGCACTTCCGTAAACTGCATCTTTTGGGGTTTAATAAGCGGGAAAATGCGATATGGGAGCTTACATTTCGATTGAAATAGGCACAATGTCAGCGGTGATGTTGCAGAATTCCTACTCACAAATCAGCTGTGGTATACTGTAGAGGTATATATAATGCTTCAATGTGTGTCCGCTTTAAATGTCATAATAGAGGGAGGAAAAGGAGGAGGGGTGTTGCTTGTTGCAGGCGAGCCTAGCCTTGCAAAAGTTTCCGGCAACTGCTCCGCCTGAATGCCACCTGTCAACCGCGATACAGTCTGAAACACTTCGCAGAACAGCTAACAACACCAGGTATCAAAAACAAGTTGACACGGAGCCCAATACGTTGGTGCTTTTCGTAACCACGACGCCCCATATACGGCTCACCATTCACTTCCCAACCCTGTATCACGGAGGAACTTTAGGAGGAGCCGAAGTACCTCCCTCCTAAATATGCAGTGTTCTCGCGAGATCAAAATGTCACTTGAATTTGAGTGCGGTGTCGTCCTTCGCTTGAGTTCATCCTAACAGGTTCGTATCAATACATTTTGCAAGGCTGGATGGTTCAACGTATTCCGCAAAGTTAAGACGCAACCATACAAGGGCGGCAAAAAGCTTTAGGACAGGAAAGAGCGTCCATCAGGTTCTGAACAGGTTTTGTTTGCAGAATTGCAATATTGCGCAACTTTACAGCGTTCTAAACTTGATACCTAATGTAAGGGATCACAGTGTAGCGTGCCTGGAGCCCAGCAACGACGGCGGCGCATTTCTTAGACGCGGATCGGCTGGCTGAAAGTAGGTGTCTGTCTCATTGAAAACACGGAATGTGCGAATGTTCTCGCGGTTCCAGACGGTCAGAGGTCCTTCGTAGATAACGCAGGCGACGATTGCACTCGCGTCTGGATGACCCGCGCTCGTGAGGAACAGAAGCCCTAGTGGCCGTGGTGGCGCGTCGATGTCATTTGGGGCGCGTTTCCACTGGCGTAAAATCGCCGCTGACCCTCCCATGATTTCTGTCTTCGCTACACCGTCGGCGTCGGATGGGTTGGAAAGGGCTTGCCGCCGAAAGCGAGGAAGCGATGGCGCGCAGGGTGCCTAATGGAATTGCATGGTTCGTCAAGCGTGGTTTCTCTATAGTTGACATGTGCACGCGTATAGGCGATTGAATCTGTTTGTTTGCCCCACGTTTGGGTGTTTGGAATGTGGGAGAGAGTTGTTGCACTGTCGGTATTGGAGGGTCGACCCCGTCCCGGTAGGGCCCCATCGGTCTGAAACGGACCAACTACATTACAGTGCATCTGCCATTGGTCGTCTGTGGCTCGTGGTCTTGACTTCCGCGCTTTTAGAACGACGCCCGGTACAATTATACGGGGTTCTGGACTAAGGTCAGGTGCTATGTATATTCGGCTCCGCCGAGTGGGGTGATGTCCCAGTGTTAGCTAGCTCCAAAAGTTGTCTATGTAACTATGTCTTTCCTTTAAATGGAGGTACAGAAAGCTGCGTTATTGTTACAACTTCAAGCCTCCTCCAGTTCCTACAGCCACACAGGACAGCACATGTCCTGTGTGCTGTGTTGATCAAACAGGACATTACAGGACCTGTGTCCTGGGTTCGTCAGTGAAGACAGCACATCTCCTGTGTTCTTTTGCTGGTCCCTGTCGTGAGTGGTGTGCTGCTAAAGAAGTTAATTAAGCTTTATCTTAACATTGAACAGAGCCGCAAGCATTTGCAGCGCATTCGCTGATACTGGAGCAAGAAGACAGGGGAGCAAGAAAATACAGATTAACCAGAAGCACGTCCGGTTTGCTGCCCTAGGAGATGAGGGAACGAAAAAAAAAAAGAGGGAAATGAGGAGAACAATAGCTGGCTCGCACACGTGAAAGTGCACGCCGAGTCTTTACGAGCGGTCGTAGAAACCTGTCGACTCAACAGGAACTGCAACAAGATTCTCGTTGCTTTCTGCGCCAGCGACGCACACGGACATCCTTTCAGGGATAGAGTTTCGCCTATGAAGACCTCGAATCCTGTATCTGGACAGCTGAAGCTTGAAGTCGCTTAAAGAAATCGGCCCGACCGTTCTCCGTTTATTCCTCGCTCCGTTCGCTCGCGCATTCTGCACGTCCGTGTTTCTATTCTCTCCTCAGCTCTGTATTTCGTAATCCGCCGCTGTACATGCGCGCTCGGCAAAGGCATGGAACGTACTGCTGTCGCTGTCGCTATGGCGCGCGAGCGAGAGCTCGAGTTTCAAAGATTATGATTCTTTCTTTTTTTTTTTTTTTGTTAGCGACTGTTCTACCAATACACCTGAACTTTTGTCATATTGAAATTGGGCAATATACGAGTATCTTTTTTTTATCCTTTTATTTCGCGTTGTCTCCTGTTGCGTCGTCCTCAACTTCCTCTGGATTTGCGTCGTCGTCTTCTCTCCTCGCTGGTCGTACTCGTCTTTTCTCAGTTATTGTTTGATGCGTCTTGTAGCTCTGCCTGTAAGCAAGCTTAATCCGTCGTTTACTCCATGCACTGCGCCTTTCTTTTTCTTCTTGTTCTTCTGCATTCTTTTTATTTTTTCCTTACCGTTGCTTAGTTCCAAACGGCTTCGGAATTCGGAGAAGACCTTGTTTTGATCGAAACCCGAAGCTACCGAGAGCTTCTCAGTTTATTTTCGTTTTGACTATGGCCTTTCGTGGAGGCCTTTGGTTTAATTTTTGTTATATTTTTTGAGTTGCTTCTGCTTCCATCGTTCGCCGAAGTATTCGCAGACGGGAATTGCCGTAAGGAAAATAATTCATCAGGAATTGTCCCATAAGAGGAATTGTGTTTCCTTTCCTTTCGTTTTCTTTTTTTTTTCTTTTAATCGCAAATCTAGAGACGTGTTTCGTGGGCGGCTTAGTCAGCGAGTTCCGTACCGAATCAATCCGATGTCGATTGTGTTGCTGTTTTATTCCACTTTCCGGAGTAACTTGAAACCTGGTTTCGCGGAACTCATCGGAACGAACATCGTCGTGGACACAACAATAGTAGAATGTGTCTTGATAATTAAAGTTTTGATTGCCGCTATTTATTTGAAAACTCGTTCCAACTGCCTTAAGCTCTCTAAAGCAAGACTGAAGGCCAACTCTGATTCGCCGTTGTAATGGGCAGCGTTTATTTCTACTTACGCTAGATTTCATGAATTCTGTTTCAGAAACACTGCCGTCAGTAGCAGTGTCTTTTAAAATCTCTTAGCCTGAAACACCTAGTTGAAACATATTATCGTGTGTCATCAGCGTTTTTCTTTTCGTATTATTAATATTCCGCTGAAAACATGTCTGTATAGATTGTGCCTTGTTATCCTCTGCCATGGGTCACCATCACTGAAAAATAATTTGCACCCTTTCTCACTTTTGAGGGTGTAAATTATTTCACAATGTACTGACTGCTTGCCGAGTTCTGCTGCTGAACACGAGGACACGGGTTCGATTCCCATAATCGGATGCATTCGCGAGGATATCCACAGGAATCTATATGGAAACCATGCTTGGAGTGGGCCTTGGTGCCGGGTTCGCTACCCGAAACGAGCGAATGAACATTAGCCTTGCAGTTTTACACGTTTGAATATAAAAGCTCACTTTGAACGAAGACGAAGGGAGAGACGCAAGAACTAGTCTTTCTCGATAATGTGCACTTTTTGGTTGGTTCCACGGCAATTCGCAATGCATTCGACATAGAATGCATTGAAAGTCTATAGAACTACCAGGCAGATTACCTGCCGTCTCTACTGTAATTTTTTTTCTTCCTCTCGCACGTTATTTATTGGTTTTATTTTAAAGTTTCATTATACTACCTCACCAGATATCTGTCCTCTTGCTTTGTTCCCCCCATTTTTTTTTTTTATTAGCCCAGCAACTTGTTCTTTTAGGTAATAGCGCTCTATTAATTGGCGGGCGTTGATCTTCTTCGCTATGCCGGCACAATTTTTAGAGAAGTAACCAGTGCCACACTCTCGTTTCGTTCTCTATATGGCATATGCCCTTCATTCTATTCGTGCGCCGGTCTGCTTTCGCCTGTCCACCTATCTATATAAGCCGTCGTCTTATATAGGCTCCCCAAGATACGCGTATAACATTGACGAAAGGCGGAGGGAATACCCAAATAGAGAATCGCGCGTCTAGGTAATATGACCTTCCCTTGAGTCTGTTATCAAACAAACGAACAAGCACACACACGCACGCACGCACGCTCGCCCTCGCCTCTCATATAACGGAACCGTCCTCCTCCGCGCTTGCTTCCTTGCTCGCCCGCGCTCGTGTTTCATTGAAACTTCGCGCGATGTTGTTTCTTGGTGAATGTTTCGTTTGTTTGTTTTCTTGCGCCGGTGGCAGCACTTCTTTGCTGGCCGCCACCAACCTCCGACCGCGAGGCGCACGCTGTGGGCGTCGCGCCCCGTCACCGTGCACACAGCGCAGGATCGTGTGGGCGCGCGAACGCGCCATGCCCCGTGCGATGTGCCCGTTTTTTTCTCGCGACAACGCGCGTCCACGCGTCTTGTGAGCGAATGAGGGAGCGCGCGCGAACGCGCGGGCGACCCGCACAGACTGCCTCTTCTTTTCCAGCGGATTCTCGCAAAGGCTTTCTTTCTTTTGTTATCTGTTTAATTACTTTATCGCGAGGGCGTCGCGCAACGGCACCACCTGTTCGCGCTCGTCGAGGTGGCGAGGCCGAGCGACGGCGACGCCCTCGCGAGCAGCATCCCCTCACGAGCGATCTACCGGCGGTCGAGAAACACTATACGCCTTGTTTCCTTCCGAGCTTCGAGCACGTCGTCGGTGCGGCAGAGGGGGGCACGCCGAGCGTGAAAACGGATTTTGCGGCGACCAAGCGCCGACCGTCCACGGAACATTCGATTCGAGCTTCGCCTGCCACTTCCCGCTGACGAAACTTCCGCGGACACCTACAGCTGTAGGTACCGACAAATTCCATTCTTCCACGCCCTCTTGAGCGCCTTTCGTGAAGCCACCTCCTGGGATGATGCCTACTTGGTGGCGTTCTTGAAGAGAATCTACTAACTGCTTTTCGGAGCCGCTGCTCCGTCTTGCCTGCCGGTGCAAAGGACCTTTCGGAGACGTCTTTTTTTTTTTTTTTTGTAGAGAAGAGACTGTGGAACTGGAAGATCTGTCCCAGTTGTCGTCGACGCCCTCCTTATACGACCTCAGCTTTCTGCATCGGTCGTGTTACGACCGCGTGTCACTGCGGAGGAGTCTTGTTCAGGAAGAAACCTCCGAGCCGCTTCTGAAGCCGCCGTTAGGATTTCCTTTTGTCCGTCCATGCCAAGAGCGTTCCGAAGACAACTCCTGAAGAAGCGACTGCGGAACCCTTGCTGCTGTCAAAGCCGCTTATAGTCAACGCCCTCCTCGGAACCTCCCAGCTGTCTTCTTCTTGCTATATGCAGCGGGCCACCGACGCTATAGGAGAATGCATCGCCGCCGGATATAACCACTCGTCGGAACGCCTTATATGACAGTCGTATAGCCATCGAACAAGATTGAAGCAGTGCTCGACGTCGTCGTCGTGGTGTTCCGCATATACCAACTGCGCTTCCTTCCTCCTTTTGCTCGTGCGCTTCTCATCTGATCCTTCGTTCTTTTTTTTCGTGTGCGCGCTATCGGAAGACGGTGCTGATCGTGACCCTTGGCGTCGGCTCCGTTTTGCGCGGTCGCCGCCCCCCCCCCCCCTCCCCCCTCTGCGCCCGCCCGTTTCCCTTCGACCGGAAGCAGGCAGAGCCCGCCCGATCAACCTCGCGCTGTGGTGGTGACCGCCCCTGGGGGAGCGGCGGCGGCGGCGGTACTGCAGCGATGAAGTCCGCGCTCTGTTGCTGGTGGTGGGCGTGCGAGATGCACTGCGGCGTCTACCGCTCGTCGCCATCGGGGTTCCCAGACCATGCCGGGCCGCGGACGCACTTGGATTTATCTCTGTGTTGCGGGTGAGCAAGCGTCGGTCATCTTTACCTCGTCCTCTCTCTCTCTCTATCTTGTCCTTTTGTGAGCAGTTGACGTAGCGAAGAGGATGTCCACGCGATCATCCCGATTTTCCTCTATAAACTGAGTGGTTTTATATCCTTTTTTGTGTGTGTGTGTGTGTGTGTGTGTGTGTGTGTGGTGTGTGTGTGGTGTGTGTGTGTGTGTGTGTGTGTGTGTGTGTGTGTGTGGTGTTGTGTGTGTGTGTGTGTGTGTGTGTGTGTGTGTGTGGTGTGTGTGTGTTGTGTGGTGTGTGTGTGCGTGTTTAAAGAGGCTCACGCTGAGCGTGTTCGCAGTGTTAGAGAGGCTTTAGCTTGTCCAAAAGACTTATTATCGTTTACGTATAATCGGGTTACCGTTTACGCATAACCGGGTTACCGGAGCCGTGAACGGCAGCAGCAACGCTGTATAGCGACACCTTGTGACGGTTTTGTCCAACTGCTTAGGTCGCTCTGTTTCCAACTGCTTAGGTCGCTGTAGTTCCAACTGCTTAGGTCGCTGTGGTATTAACTTTTTGTGTGCCCCCCGGTTAAACTATATGGGTCACAAGGTGACACTACCGGCGTACTGTTCTCCGTTAACCCATTATTCCGCCAACGGTAATACATTACGGACTGCCGATAACTCTTAACCCAGCAGGGCGAAAGTGACCTTAAGTGGTCACTTTGCGAGTATCACGCTAGTAACTGAGCCAAAAGATTTGCGCTTCGCGTAGGAAGGAAGACGACTCCTCTGTTACTTAAACGCTCACTGAACCTTTTTTTCTAAATGTGTTGTGTCGGCGCTTTGTGTATGTAGACATTGACCGGACATCAACAACCGACTCCGGGGGACTTTATGAAGTGATAAGTTTGGAGTTGGCTGGCACGTTTGTGGTTGGAGCTGTCATTTCACACGGTGTTGTCAATCTTGTCTGTCATGTCTTCCCTAAAACTTTCCGCACCGCGTAACGCGTATGATACTGCCGCCTCGTATAATCAGGACTAATGCCATGGCCTTCCTGGGAGCACATTTCTCTCTCTCTTTCTCCCTCTCTTTCTTTCTTTTATCAAATCTCATCGCGAGCAGCTTTCTTTGGATATTTGTAACATTGAACAGTAAAAGTTAAACCCCGTTTATTTTCGGGTACAAGGCCTTATTATACTTGCAAGCATCCCAACGGAACGATGGTGCGCGAACGAACCGACACACCTCTCACTATAATATTAGGACTACTGCTTCTTTACGCCGTATTCTGTAACTTATTTGGACGTGTTATTTTTACGGAACGCGACGCTTACACAACTGTTACGCGACGAGAAACGGAAGGACAGTCGCAGCGGGTTGTCTTAATTACACCTTATCAAGCCATGCAAATCAGCTCCTTCCTGCATTCTCGTAACACCGTGTGCTCGATCACCTCCGCCCATTCGGACTTCGAGCGTGTGGTATAGTGTATTGTCGAGTGCTCACGGCGAGCACAAGGCTCAAATGCGTCAAAAAATAAAAAAAAATAAATAAAAAAGATGCCGTCTCTTAAGATTTCTTCGTCTCGATCGCGGTTTGTTTGTTTTTCTCCAGGTAGTGGTGTTCGGCACTTTCACTGACCATGTATGCGATATCGCGCGTCTCTTAATTGCCTGCCCCGTTTCGCGCTGCTAACTATCATGTTTTCTACAAGCACCACGAAGTCAGTGAGTGACCAAGTGGGTCGACCTAATTGAGGTGAGTAAAACCGTGCGAGTTAACCCCATCGCTTATCTCAAAACCAGCACTCGCACGTTCACTACCCGGCGTCAGATCTCGCTACGCCGTCAGTCTAGAAAACCGCGTCCGCCCCCTCACCGCCCCTTTTGTTCTTTGGTTTGGCGCTATTGTTTGCCCGATTTTTCTCGCCAACAACAGAGATTGGAGCCGTCTCTTAACATTCCTTTTTCTAGTTCTTCGTTTTTTTGCCAGCGAGTATAGTCTCCTTGATTTGCTATACCAGCGGTACACTTTCGCCTACCATGCGTGTGATTTCAGATTGTCCCCTTCTTCTTTGCCGCTGCCCCATTGTTTCGATTCCCACCGCGCTCGAGCTGTGTGTGTGTGTGCGGCCACCGGCTCTCCAGCCGGCCTTGCCCCTATGCGTCACGTAATCGCCACTTCCGGTCAGCTCGGGCTACGAGCTTCCTTCCGCGATCCCCGATTGAGGGGGCGTCGTTTCGCGCCCCCGTGAGCCGGGGTCCGTCCATTCTCTGCGTCGCCGGGGGCTTTCCCGTCCTGTCGGCTGAATACCACTCCGCGCTAAGAACAAAAGCCAGTCAGAGCCGTCCAACTTTCGTCTCGATCAGCGCTGCCGCCGTTGCTCCGTTGCCCCCCACCCCCAACCCCACCCTTTAACCAACTAAAGTATAAATCCCTGCGGCTTCCTCCGTCGTCTGCTATGCACACAGCTTGGCCCACGGAGTAGATCTATATTTGTGAGCCTGAGAGAGTGGATCTATCTATCTATCTATCTATCTATCTATCTATCTATCTATCTATCTATCTATCTATCTATCTATCTATCTATCTATCTATCTATCTGGGTGTCTATTTTCACTCACTCACTTTCATAGTCACTCTTATTCGCCTATGATTGTACCTCGAAAGCGAGGACTACGGTTCCAAACCTGTCATTGCGAACATTCCAGTGCACTCGTGGATTTTAGTTTGTGTGTCTGAATTACGAGCGAATTCTGTTTTACAGAGAAGCTGTTAAGGGATAGTTCCCCCACGATCGTGTCCGCGTGTAGAAAAAAAATCATCAGCAGCAGCATTTCGGCTCCATGTGCGTGGCGGTTTCCCGCCAGTTGTGCCTTAGCATAGGTGTCAGAATGGATGACTAACCTGACTGATAGGTCATGACATCAATAACATTACATGCTCGTCAGTTGCGTCACGATTAACGATAATAAAATCACGTGTGGCGCCCGCATTGGATATGCGGGTATGAGCCGGGGACAAGAAAGAAATAGATACAAAGAGGAAGGAAGGAAGGAAGGAAGGAAGGAAGGAAGGAAGGAAGGAAGGAAGGAAGGAAGGAAGGAAGGAAGGAAGGAAGGAAGGAAGGAAGGAAGGAAGGAAGGAAGAGAATAAGAAAGAAAGTAAGAAATAAATCACGTGTGGCTCATACCCGCGTTGGATATGTGGGTATGACCGCCGAGAGCAGGAGCGGGAGAGATCTCACAGGATCCTGGCGCTGCCGTGCAGTGTGCTGCGGCTATGAATAGGGTGCCTCGATGCCCAGCTCCACTTTCAGGGTGGGGACACCCACGCTTTTCGGTGCCATCTTGGTTCTTTCCAATACGGAGGCGCTGGGCATGTGGCGGCTGCAGATTAACCATTGGGCACAAAGAAAGGGCGGCGGGCGTGCTGATAATCAGTGCGGATAATCAGCTTTAACAAAAAGCCTGCCAAGTATAGGGGAGCACATCTTCCCCAAGAGAAGAAACTTTCTCTAAGTCGAGAATGAAGCCGCTTCTCTTATCACTCTTCGGTCAACAAGCACAAAGCATCACTCTTCCGACTGAGTGATGCTTTGTGATTGTTAAATTTTTGCTGAGAAAAAATCAACCAGGTAAGTACTGTCATTGATCGCGTATCCAGGAAACGAGTTTACAAGTACCCCAATACTTCTAGCTACAAAAAAAGGTCAATTCACAAGCGTCTAGAATAAACCTACGCCGTCGCAACAAGTCAAACACGGCGATCACACCATACTGCAGCCTTATAATCACTAGAAAAGGCACGCCAACATATACAAGCAACTTCTCTGTGAAAATGAAAAGGATTACAAAGGGACATTATCCTTAACAAAATCATGATGTTCACTCGCACATCTTCGTTGTGTCCGTCGGTACCCAGCTGTCACGTTTTACTTGCGCTGCCCTTTTCTTCCTTCGTTCAACGTCGCGGGGGTAACAAAATACCCGCTGCTCTTATACGGTCGATCCAGTGCACAGAGTGACAAAGCAGCCCGTTATGTTTCGTTAACAAGCACGAACATCACAAGGGACTACACAAAACACGAGCTCTCGCACCACAACGCCACAAAGAATGCAAATGGAGCGCGCGTCCGTTCAGCTCGACAGCCGGCTCGAAAGAACCAACATGGCGCCGAAAAGCCAGAGCGGCGGCGTGGGGCGGTTCAAAGGCTGTCCCCACCCTGTAAAGCGGCGCTGGCATCGAGGTGCCCTAGCTATGAACGCTGTGGCTCATACGCTAGCATATGACTATGGGGTGGATTTGGCGCAGCAAACGCACTATACCTGGCCATCGCGCCGGCCGAAGACAAGACGCCGGTGTCCTTGCTCTTTGACGAACATGCCGAAGACGCTCAATATAATCAATAATGATAATATATAAATTAACTATAGCAATATCCAGTACAGCAGACCCACCATAGTCACAGCTTCGCTGGCTTCCATCTTCACAGTAGTGGAAGGGCCCTGAATTTTTCTTTTTTTTTTTCTTCGGCGAACCTGGGGTCCGTACACTTTTGCTCACTAATGTATAATGCATACATACGCTTACGATGGACAATGTTAGGGTGCTTGGCAGCCTGCAAAAAAGAAGAAGAGAAAACAAGGTGACGTGCGTGGCGATATTAAGTGCGGAAATGACATTTCCATACAAGGAATCCGGGTGAGTAAAGGAAAACCGAAAAGACGACTTTGAAAAAATTTGCTGACCTAGGATTGAGTCAACTATCCGGGGCAACCCGGATAGTTGACAACCCGGATAGGGGCAACTGGTAATCGTTGGTTACTAGAGGTCATCGCCTTATACAGTGAAGCTTGGCCCATGTATCGTCCATGGTCTATCGGCAAGTAGCCTTTACTATAAATAAACCTGTTGCGAATTCAGAACCCTGCGTGTTCACTTTGCCCGCGTTGTGCGTCATATATTACTATGCATCGCCAACAAGCCCAACTTCCCACTCTCGTCGTAAATAATATACTTCGCCCACGCGTAAACAAAGGAATTGACTTGCATGAGCTATTGAGCGACTCCTCATATCGAGGCATTCGTTGCGGCTACGTATTCATGGCATTCGCGTGCCGCGCGCATCCCCTTCATATGTTACCGTATAGCCCGCAGGGCGCCGCATATACTACAGTGGCGCTATATACAAAGCAAAACGCGCGCGCGCTGAAATGTTGCACTAAAGAGTGCAGTGAGCAGAAAGGGGGAGGAGCGGGAGGAGCTCGGCTGCGAGGGAACCGGCGCTGGGCTCAGCGCGCGGCGCGAACCCTCTGGCGTCGTTATACTGCCGCGACTGCAGGTGTGTATAGCGTCAGCACCAGAAGCAGCACCAGTGGCGGCATCGATTCTGTTAGCGCGCCGATGCCGCGCGCCGCGGGCCAGGTGAGGCGGGCGGTGGTGGTGGCGACGGCGGCCTGGCATGCATCGACCGCGCCGGTACGCGTCCGCCCCTGCCGACTCGATCCCCACCCGCCCTCGCTCCGTCGTCTTCCGGAGCGCGGCTGCTATTATAACCGAAAAGTCGCTCCCGCGAGAACTTTAGCGCGCTCGAGGGGGCGCGACCTACATTCTATGAAGGGCCTATTTCTGCAGCCCGCGCAAGTTTGGTGAACATCTCTGCCGAGGTGGCGCCCTCGAACGGCCGGTCGCGCGGCAGTTTAGCGTGTATTCGCGGGCATCTTTCACGCGCGGAAAAAAAACACTTTTATGGAGCACATACTGAGCTACAGAAAGCTGTATCGGTAGTTTCTCATGTTTCTCTACAATCTTCTCATTGACACTTTTCATCTAATTATAATAGTTGAGAAGTTGAATAATTAATTAGGACTAATTATCTAATTAGGCGGAATGCAAAAAAAAATAATCTGAGTATCTCCAAGCGACGGCAAACAATATTACCTTTGTTCTGTCCAGGTACGTGGCATTTGCATATTTTTAAGGTTTGGTGGAAGTTAAGTGAAAGGCCCTGTATATATACACATTATCGCCACCGCCGCCGTGCTGTTGTAGCAACATCCCAGTGCTAAAGCGAGAGCTCCGAAAGATCAAGACGCGGTACAGCTCAAGAGCTGACTCACAGCTTTGTTAAACGTCACCTGCCACAGCGACTCAGTGGCTATGCTGTTCGGCTGCTGAGCAAGGGATGGCAGGTTCGAATCCCTACTGCGGACGCGGCATTACGTCTTAAAAGCTTCCGGAACACTTAAAAATCGCCGTTCGCAGATAACATATATAGCTCTAGTCCTTGTGGTGGAGTACTCAGAGAGGCGGACATTAGTTTCACGATGAATCGACACATGTGGAACTAATTAATGAATTCACTAATCAACTTCCTAATGAATTACTTTACGGCAGATATTACAATTTACGAAATGTAGCCGGTGAGATTGCAAGGCGTATCCACTTGGAATGAATTTCAAGGTCATCAATGACAAATTGTTTGTTCGCACGTACGCACGCACACAAACGTGCACGCACACACACATACGAACGCACGCACACACGCACGCTTCCCGGCAACTGCGGCTTAAGTAACCGTAATGGTTACCGGGAAACGCTGGCGGCGAACGCTATGCACGAAGGCGAGCTTTCTGGTAGAAACGCGGCCTCCTGCGTGGGCCGATCCCGGAGGTTGTGCACAACTGCGCCCCAAAAAACAAAACAAAACAAAAAAAAACAAAGAAAAACAAAGGTGCGTCCTTTTCAGATTTCTGTTATTGTTTCGCACTTTTAATATTTCAGTCTGAGAAGACGTAAAATAAAAGGCATGCGATGTCGCTATTTTGTTTCACGACATTTGTTTGTGGGCTATCATTATCAAAAATTCCCAGGAATAACATTGTCGAGAATGTAAGACAAGGTATGAGCAACTTTAGTTATGGAGTGTTGTGGCAATAATATAACCCGTATATACCGCATGACGTATATCAGGGCGTGGCATATACACATACCTAAACATATACGGAAACCTTCGCTCACGGGCCGCCGACACCGGATGTTCTGCGACACGCGGGGCCCTTAACGCGTTAAAACGCTTTACCTCCTTTGTCCCCTGTTCAGTGTAGTGATGCCGAAACGCGGCGATCCCCATTAATTGTCCTCGTGTCGAGAACACGTGCTCGCTTTGGTTCGGCTTGTCGTTGCTGCGGGCTTGGCTTCGCCGCACTTCGTTTGTGATCGAGTGGGCACACTGGGTGCGGGCGTCGAGCCGCTAATCGCGGCTCCGCCTAGCGTGTTGCCCGGCTCTTGAATGCACCGTTGGAAGCGGGGTAATTGTCGGCGCAGGATCGATATACGTCGTCTGATAAATAAGAACACAAAGTCTTGCATGTACGCATGTCGATTATATTTTTCTTTGTAGCTTTTGGTGCCGCCAGTGCTCACTTTTCGCTGTTTATCGACCTCGATTCGTTTGTTTGTATTACGAGTGTTCATTTTATTCCAGTTTTTTTTTTTTTCGTCAGTGGTATACTTCATCAGCTATACTGATTGTCTTCGCTATGGGCAGAATTAACGCGCCACTAACGAGCTCGACGCAACGTTCCCTTGCTGCTTCTGTTTAACGCTCCAGCGCCTTTTGCACGCGTTCGCCATTATTTGTATTCTCGATTAATGGCGCCTTCCTCGCGTAGCTAAGGCTTTCTGTGAGGGAAGTGGTAGTTATCAGAGAGATGAGATGCTAGATGTTTGAGGCTAGTTTTACTTTCGAATGCCTATTCGCGGCCTGATATTGGGCAGCAGTGTAGATAGTTTTTGCTTGTCCATATACGCATTAGATTTCGGAACACCGGCAGAACAGACGTGCCACCACCTTGTGCCGGTTTTGCGAACTAGACTACGCTGGTTTATAACTGCAACCACCGTGTTCTACCTATCTCGTGGTGTAAAGGCGTTACCAGCCGTGTAGTTCGTATATGTTTTTTTCCTCATTATCCGAGAACCTGACGCAACGCAAGATCATCTATAATGCTTTGTGTTTGATGAAAGTTTCACAAGGTGGCGCTACTTGCACTGCTGCTGCCGTAGACGTTTCCGCAGTTCCCGTATTCCGTAAAACGCATAAAAGGCGTTTGCGGACAAACAAACTAATTTCTTGTTGTTCAACAGGTAACGTTAACCATAGTATAGCCTAACGTTCGTGATCCCGCATGCGAACAAAATTCAATCGGCTCAACCGAAATCCTGAGACGGGGTCGGCTCATTGTGCAAAGAAACTCAAAGACGGGGCCAATTAATGCTTCGCATTGAAAACGCTAACATGCAACGAAGGCAAAATGAAATCCATAGACCGGACGGAAGCCCTAGACCGGTTGTTTTCTGAAATGCTGCGTCAGTTTTTTACGAAAAATACATTCTTTTTGCGAAAATGTTTCCTTCGTAGGTCCCCGAACCTTCCGTTGGAAGTATTGCGATGCTTGCGTCGTGAAAGAATGCAAGAGGCCCAGTGGCGTAGCCAGGGGGGGTTGGGGGGGTTCAAACCCCCCCCCCCCGAAATTTTTTCCGCCCCCCCCCCCCCCCCCCCCCCCCCCACTTACCCGCCCTTTGTTTTCGTCGCTTCGCGCTGACATAATTCATGAAACCGGTGCTACTATCACAATTTCATTCCTGGGCGCTTCCGTTTGGTTGGTAAATTTACAGCGAATCATGTCTACATATGGAAAAAACTGTCACGGTGTTTGTCAAGGCTTTGACACTCTGTGAAGTTTTGGGCGAGAATGTGGCGGCCGCATTCTGAAGCAACAAATGTGCAACAAATGAAGCAACAAATGCGGCAGCCGCATTTTAGATGATGGCGGAAACGCTCGAGGCCCGTTTACATAGATTTAGGTGCACGTTAAAGACCCCAGGTGGTCGAAATCTCCGGTATACATTTCCGCCGCTTCCCTTCAGGTGCCGGTTAGGCCGCGCTCGCGCAGGATCTTAGGCTACGTTCACACTTGGTCTCGAAGCTGTAGGAAGCGGCGAAATCTTGCAAAAATCCGCCCGCCTAGGCGGCAAAACAGGCAGAAACACAGGCTGCGAGCCAAATCAGTCTCCGGCCGACTTTTTCGCCATGGCGAAGCGGAAACGCGGCGGAAAGTCGTTCTGCTTCACTGCAAGCTACACTAGCATGTAAACAACCGGTCGTAAAATTGAACATGACACCAGAAGTGTAGGCTGTATGCTGATCGACGCGATCAAGAACCAGCCCTTGCTCTACGACAAGAGTGGCACTAAAACGTACTGTCGGCAATAGTATTCAACGTCGCGCGACCGGAGGTGCGGCAACGAAGCCTTGGCGTGACCCAACTTCTCGCGCTTTTGCAAAGCCAGGCGAACCCACCACCGCCGTTTCCGAGGTGTCCGCGTCTTCCGTTTATTCATTGTCCATTTCTAGAAAACAAGTAGGTAGAAGTATAAAAGCCATTTCTTCTTCCACTTCCACGGCAGACAATAGTTAGGCAGATTCCTCGTTGGCGCTCCATAATTCTCCTTGCACGTGTACGGTATGTTGCAGAAGTCGCGGGGTGCTTTCTCGTCACGTTACATGGGCTTGCCAAAAACCAAAGGTAGCGCCAGTACACAAAACACCAACACTGGAGCAGTGGGAGGCTGCGCTATCCTGCTCGAAGCCTGAAGAACAGCTCAAGCTGATCGACAGAGCTCGCAAGATGGCAAAGGCCACAGGGGCCCTGGACTGAGGGCCCCTGTGGCCTTCAGTCCACGCCGGGAAAACTCCTTTGTAAAAATAAAGTTTTTCATTCATTTCATTCATTCTCGTCGCGACGATAGATTGGGAGCGTAGGTCTCACGTAGGATACGCAGGCTTTGGCGAGCCCCAACACAAGGGCCAGCCCGGGTTTTAGCTGTGGTGTTCCCGTTGCCCCTTTGGTGTCCTGGAGGCGCCGACAATACGAAATGATGAAATGTTATTACAAATTGTAAATAAAAGCTATTAAAGAAATATTCTCACGCCTTGGCACCAACCTGTGACTCAGCGCTACCGCGCCCGTCTGCGGAGAATTACGGAACGCCAACGAGGAATTTACCGAAGGTCGCAGATGACACGCGAAGTTGCGTAAAATGATCACTTTTGATGACGGTACGTGGGTCAAAGAATGAACATAGCGCTCGACATAATGCGATAATGAGCGCCACCACGCCGACAAACGTACGCAAACTATAGATGGATCTGGACGAAAACGGCAGCGGCGGCCGCGGCGGTAGCAAAACAAATGTAAACAACTTGGACAGGCGCGGAAAAAATTTTCCGGCCGCTTTGGCCTTTCCGCCCGCTTGCCGCTTCCCAAGTGTGAACGTAGGCTTAGTCTGCGCGAGAAACGTCTCTTGTTTGCGATTGCGCCCCTATAGGGAAGGCTGGTAATTACTGTTGTGTGGTTGAATCCCAAACCAGCAATTACGGAAGGCTGGTAGTTGCTGTTTTGTTGTGGAATCCCAAACCAGCAATGTACACACGAAGGGGTTGATGACAGCAGTGGAATTCCACCGACTCGCAACAGAATGCACGAAACAGAAAGCCGACAAGCATGAATTACTGCTGTGCGCAGTACAGCGTAAGTGAACTCTTGTTGCAGGTGCTGACAGTTCTCGTCGGAGTTCACGCGTCCTGAGAAATTGATTATGTGCACTATGCACTGAACAAGACCGGATTTCATTCCTGCATGACTAGTACACCAATCAGTCGAGATTCTGTGAGGTACAAGGCCGCTTCCTGTTTGCACCGGCCTAAGTGAAGCAGAAATGAGTTGCACGCAGTACTTAAAATGCGTACACGTGCCATATCTATGGTGTGCGGTGAAATATTCTGTACAATTCTGAATCTGTTGACGTAAAGGCAAATGACGCCTGCACGCTCGCACACAACGGAAGACACAGCGGCCCATGCACTTGCCGCAGGAAATGCAACCCTTTCGTATGAGGGAGCAGGGCGACGAAAGCTTCGAAAGAAAAAAGAGCCTTACGCGTTTTTGCGCGTATTTAGGTTTTCTAGCGCAAAGACGCAGCGAACAAGCTATTTCTATGGGAGTAGGTATAGCCTGGTCACACGTGCATTTTCACGCGTATAGCCGTCCTTGGCTTGTGAAACGCACTTCGCCCCGACGAGGACGACGCCATCTACGCGTAACGGAGATCAACGATTAACGATGTCTTCTCCGATCGGGCGTGTCGTCTCAATGATGCGTTTTCGAGACTGGTCTACTGAATGTCTTTGATATACATGTATAGAGTGTGCTGAAACTACCGACATTTGTTATCGATCACGTGACCTAGAGGAAACCAGAAGCTTACCCCCCCCCCCCCCCCGGTCGGGCCGGTGAACCCCCCCCCCCCCCCCCCCCGAAAAAAATTTCTGGCTACGCCCCTGAAGAGGCCTACTTGCTTCGAGCAAGACAGGTACCCGAACCAGTCGCGAAATAGGTGACTGTAATCTGTAGAAGCAATGTGTGGCTTTTCACTATTTTCTGTGCCAAGTGTTGTCGTTGCTTTTACGCTGCGTCACAAGCTAAATTATCATTAATAAAGTGCATGCATGTCTAAAAAGGCGTGTGCTCAGGGCAAGCGTTAATAAAATGCGTGGCATCCCCCCCTCCCTCCCCCCTTTTCCTTTTCCGTGGGTCCGATATTACAGATATTAAAGCTCGCAGGGGTCAGCAGGTATGTTGCAGGCGCCATTTTGTCCAATTTCACCGCACGGATCCTTGCTCGACGTTAGTTTTTGTGTCGGAAGATTTTAGTAAGAAATTTGGGAATTATTATGGCAGATCACCACTTCAATAGTAAGCCGAATGCTGTATTTGAACCAGTATTTTAACGAACTTTCAAGTATTCTTATTTTTAATTATCCTAGCGTTTACACATGAAACCGCAATGTGATTTGAGTTGTAGATCTGGTTGATGCCTTGGTTGGATTTTAGCCGGTGCCTTGATTGTTCTGTAGATGTTGGCGTTGCAAATGAGACGAAATGGATAGAGTGTGCCCGCCGTCCCGGTTACGCTGCGCTTTGACAGATTCGAAATAACGTCTATAAGCGCTAGACTCACTTCTACTGGTATCCGTGTCATTGAAGTTTCTTAGGTCCACGCGTGCCAACGTGATAGACTTTGAGAACGCGGCCTGCTATATTTATTTATTTCACATACCGCCGCTCCTATACAGGATCATGGCAGAAGGGACACGTACAAGAATAGTATACAAGAATATGTATATAATATTGTTACGGAGGAAACTCAAGAGACACGAAACATGTGAGATAAATGAAACGATCGAATGGTAAGGTATCAAAGCAGGTTGAACAAAATTTAACAGATACAAAATTCATTGTGTATGCAATCCTGCACCGCTTTTAAATATAAATCTAAAGTTGTAAGTTTAGTAACAGAAGGGCCCAAGCTGTTTCACTCTCTATATCGTTGCTGCCGCAGAATCGCGTACATTGCTTACTCCGTTTGTGACTATCTCTCTTTCTCTTCATATCCCCTTTCGCTCGGACAGGGTAGCCAGCCAGAACTAGCTCTGATTGCACTATCTGCCTCTCGATACGCCCTTTCTCTCTTTCTCTCTGTGCCGGTATCGATGTCGCCACTCCACGTGTTTCCGATCGCTGCCGACACGGAGGCACACCCAACAATAAACCGAGACGATGTAGACGCGCAGCGCATACTGTGTCGCGATTTGCAGCGCGAGAAACAACAACGAATCGCAGGGTCACCTTCGAGGCCCTCGTGTAAGCGCACGCGAAGCACGCGATATGTAGTACACAATCGCGGGATCTAGTTCTCTCTCTCTCTACCCCCTTCCTTCAGTCGCATTCTCTGTCGTCTCGTTTCGTCGCGAGACCGATCTCCGCGAGAGGTCGAACAAACGGGGTCGAGTCGACCCGCGACTTCATTATTTACATCCGCCGCGTATCCAGACCGCGAGCGCTGATCGTGGGCCCTTGCGCGTCGCTTTGGGGCGAGGACTGTTTGTGTACCCTGGGCGCGTCGCATAGAAAAACTCCTTTCGCGGGGCTCAGCGTCACTGCTTTTTCCTTATTCCTCCCACCAACCTGCCCCCTAAATCTGCATTCGCAACGTCGGCGGGATGTATCCGAGAGTCCTCACTCGGGGGCGCGCTCGTGGGCCTGCTTGCTGTCACGAGTGCGGACGAAGCTCAGTGCACTCCGTCGCCGGTTCGCCCCCGTATGCATGATTAATGTCCCTACCTCTTCCCTCCTCCTTTCCTACTCATCCTTCATCTTCTTCTCCTTTTTAACTTCTTCTTGATTTCTTTTCCTTCTTAACTTCTTCTTGATCTTGTTGTTCTCTATTGTAATCTGCTTCTTCTTCTTGATCGTTATTGTCTCATTCTTGTTCTTGACTTGCTGTTTCTGTTATTTTATTCGATCTCTTTTCCTCTTTTTTTTTTTTCTTCTCGAATTGCTTCGGAAACCACGCCGTGCGGGTATAGGTGTGTGACCTGTATACAAATGCATGTAGCTTCCTCTATACGCTTCCTCTCTCTCTGGTTCTGCGTTTTATTATATATATATATATATATATATATATATATATTGTTTCTTTTTTTCAATGCCGTAGACAGTCAGGTGCCCTGCCCTGCCTTTGCTCCCGTTGCTGTGCCCAAGTTCGGGTGGCCGGCAACCGGTGCGTTACCGGAAGTGCGGGAAACAGTAAACCACGCTAGAATTTATTCATATCGTCTGTACAAAGTGTATGTATAAAAGTTTCGCAGGGAAGTCTGTACATCGCCCGTAGACAGCCTGTGGACTTGGTCTCGCTATACTCGATTATCGATTACTGTATGTGCAGACTTGCCGCGAACCTCTTTTCGTAAAAGTCTATAGATCACGCTAGACCAAATAGACATGTTAGTACTTTCGGGTGGCGCAGCGGAGAAGCGCTGCGCCACTTGACGCTTCCTCCTAAATTTTTTTTCTCTTCTTCTTTCCTACATGGTTTCACACGACGCACTGAGATGATATTAATTACCAACGCGTTAATCCAGAGAGCTCAGTGTCATTTGGAAACTTCAGTAAGCACCGAAGCGCTTCTTTGCCCTCTATATAGAGTGCCAATGGCCTCGCCGGCAACGCTATATCATCTACGTTGGCATGTTTACTGTTTACTGCAACAGCAACAGCCGTGCGTGCCTGACGAGGACGGGTGCCGATCCGAAGTCCTCGTGTACGGTCATGCCGGATCTGGGCCACTGCATTTATGGACGGCCTTAACTTGCAAGATTGTGACACCTGTCTTTCATGACGTGCCTATACACACGCGCGCCCTATAGTCGTCGGCATTCTGGAAGCGCTGTCGTGACAGGCGCCTGTCGCTCGCAAATGTCGCTGCGACAAAAACCGCATTCGATGCTTCCGCGCCTTCCCGTAACGACGCTACGGGGAGACATCCAACGGCGGAGCGAAGTCGTACTTGCCCACGCCGGCCGTAAAATTTGCGGGCGCGCTTCGGTTAGGGGCGGGCGGCGCGGCTTTCGTAAGAGCTGTGCGCGGGCGCCGAGCTGTATTACAATTTATGCTCAGTGCGTCTCTCCCCGTCCTGGATGTGGGCTGATCGAACCGCCAGTCGATGCCTTCTTTTGCGCTGCGTTCTCTTGTCGTTCTACCGACATCGTGCTGGTTCCAACAGACGTGTGCACGTTTGTGTAGGAGATGTCCAAAGCATGGCGGCTATGACGTGTTTGCGGCTCTACAGTTGCTTCCGGCGCAGACAGCCGGTAAAAGCATTGCCTTTGAGATCTGTTTCTTTTACTGCGAGGAAGTGTTTGCTGGGCGCTGGATTTGGACACTATTTATTAACGCAGTAGTAGCGATACATTTTTCAACTTGTCACATCTTTTTTCTGCGTTAAATGAACGTCCGGGGCTTCTAAGCACTAGATGAAATACTGGCAAGAGTCAGATTGTCCTAAACAATTTACTATCCTACTTCTCTCTACGAGGCAGTTTCGGTTTTGGTTCCCATGAGATAGATGCGTCGTGACATTATGATACAGTGGCTCGAATTCGTTCTTGCAGTTGCTGCGGCTGCCCACGTGGACTCAGCCATAGGAAAGACGCATAGGGCCATGTTTTTCTCTTTTTTTTAACGTGCAACGCGTCAGTGTACCTGAATATTTTACCTCGTTGCCACGCGACGTCAGCAAATCTTGCACTCGGTGTCGTGGCGTCACGATAACGTCGATGACGCCAAGTCGGGCACTTCGAGACCAAGTTCGCACCGAATAAAATGTAAAAAAAAAAAAAAAAAAAAAAAAATTGGCGTATCCTGCGGAATAAGCGAAGCTTTCTGATGTTTACTGAAATGCCTTCACTTCAGTTTTTGCTTCACCTCTGTGTAGGTATAAACTCTCCTCGCTCACTTGCTGTACGCTCAGGTCCCATTCCATTCACTTGTACTCTTTCTCCCACACTTGGAGGATTCTGTTTCCCGCTTGTGTAGCCGACATTTTTCAATGTTCTGTCGCCGACTTCTTCACTTCTCGGTATCTGAGCGCTCCTCGCCCACTGCACGCTCTGAGGCCGTTTTGTTCATTTCGCTCCTTTCTCCACACAAGGCTGCTTTTGATGCCGACTTTTCCCACTTCCCTGTACAAGCTGACGTCTTCGATTTTCTTTTGCCGATTTCTTCAATTCTTGCCTCTTGTTCTGCTTGACTATTCGGCCACCTACCCAGTGAGTGGCACATAGCCATTCTGTGTGATTGGCCGAGAATCTTCACTTAACCCAGTGGCACGTAGCCATTCTTTGTGATTGGCCGAGAATCTTCGCATAGCCCAGTGGTCGTATATAGCCATTCTATGCGATTGGCCGCGAATGTTCAAGCAACCCAGTGGCATGTAGCCATTCTATGTCATTAGCCGAGAATGTTCACATAACCCAGTGGTCGTACCTAGTCATTCTGTGCGATTGGCCGGGAATGTTCAAGTAACCCAGTGTCACGTAGCCATTCTATGTGATTGGCCGACAATGTTCACATAACCCCAGTGGTCGTACATAGCCATTCTATGCGATTGACCAGGAATGTTCAAGTAACCCAGTGGCACGTAGCCATTCTATGTGATTGGCCGACAATGTTCACATAACCCCAGTGGTCGTACATAGCCATTCTATGCGATTGACCAGGAATGTTCAAGTAACCCAGTGTCACGTAGCCATTCTATGTGATTGGCCGACAATGTTCACATAACCCCAGTGGTCGTACATAGCCATTCTATGCGATTGACCAGGAATGTTCAAGTAACCCAGTGTCACGTAGCCATTCTATGTGATTGGCCGACAATGTTCACATAACCCCAGTGGTCGTACATAGCCATTCTATGCGATTGACCAGGAATGTTCAAGTAACCCAGTGGCACGTAGCCATTCTATGTGATTGGCCGACAATGTTCACATAACCCCAGTGGTCGTACATAGCCATTCTATGCGATTGACCGGGAATGTTCAAGTAACCCAGTGGCACGTAGCCATTCTATGTGATTGGCCGACAATGTTCACATAACCCCAGTGGTCGTACATAGCCATTCTATGCGATTGACCAGGAATGTTCAAGTAACCCAGTGTCACGTAGCCATTCTATGTGATTGGCCGACAATGTTCACATAACCCCAGTGGTCGTACATAGCCATTCTATGCGATTGACCAGGAATGTTCAAGTAACCCAGTGGCACGTAGCCATTCTATGTGATTGGCCGACAATGTTCACATAACCCCAGTGGTCGTACATAGCCATTCTATGCGATTGACCAGGAATGTTCAAGTAACCCAGTGGCATGCACGTAGCCATTCTATGTGATTGGCCGACAATGTTCACATAACCCCAGTGGTCGTACATAGCCATTCTATGCGATTGACCAGGAATGTTCAAGTAACCCAGTGTCACGTAGCCATTCTATGTGATTGGCCGACAATGTTCACATAACCCCAGTGGTCGTACATAGCCATTCTATGCGATTGACCAATGTTCAAGTAACCCAGTGGCACGTAGCCATTCTATGTGATTGGCCGACAATGTTCACATAACCCCAGTGGTCGTACATAGCCATTCTATGCGATTGACCAGGAATGTTCAAGTAACCCAGTGGCACGTAGCCATTCTATGTGATTGGCCGACAATGTTCACATAACCCCAGTGGTCGTACATAGCCATTCTATGCGATTGACCAGGAATGTTCAAGTAACCCAGTGTCACGTAGCCATTCTATGTGATTGGCCGACAATGTTCACATAACCCCAGTGGTCGTACATAGCCATTCTATGCGATTGACCAATGTTCAAGTAACCCAGTGGCACGTAGCCATTCTATGTGATTGGCCGACAATGTTCACATAACCCCAGTGGTCGTACATAGCCATTCTATGCGATTGACCAATGTTCAAGTAACCCAGTGGCACGTAGCCATTCTATGTGATTGGCCGACAATGTTCACATAACCCCAGTGGTCGTACATAGCCATTCTATGCGATTGACCAGGAATGTTCAAGTAACCCAGTGGCACGTAGCCATTCTATGTGATTGGCCGACAATGTTCACATAACCCCAGTGGTCGTACATAGCCATTCTATGCGATTGACCGGGAATGTTCAAGTAACCCAGTGGCACGTAGCCATTCTATGTGATTGGCCGAGAGTGTTCACATAACCCAGTGGCACACACCCGGTGACCGATGTTGTTTTCTAACCGGCAAGACGGCAGCGGCCGGCACCCGCAAAGTGGGGGAAAGGGATCAAACGAAGCTTCGCTTTAAAACACTTTCCTAAGTGCTTACCGACCTTAACACTTTGGGACTTGTTATCATTTTTCGTGGGACAAACGTGCGGTAGCGTTTCTGCAAACTTGAAATCGTGTCTCGGTACTCCTCTAAGCCTGAGACGCTTCATTGTCCCACAATCTCTCCACAGCCCCTTTATAACAGAACAAGGCAGATCTGGCAATTTCGTTCTACAGGCCATGCCCCGCCGAAACGAGAGCCGCCGGCCCACGCTATAGGATAAGCCCGCCCACAGCTAACGACAACGGAAACCTCGGGCCTTAGAGAGAGTAATCAGCCTTGGGCCGACGTCATGCGCCTTCTTCGTGTAAATAACCGTACCCCATCAACTCCCTTTCAGAGTGACCTGCAGTCGGCGACGTGGTCGAACCGAAGTTCTGTACCGCGCAAAAGAGGAGGAATTCACTCAGCGCAGAACTTACTGTTTCTAGAAGAACCAGCAGGGACGAAACGAAGGCGGAACACGGGAAGAAGCGGGAACATCAGTGACCACAGCACGTCCTCCTCGGCGCGTGCTATAAGCAGTCTTTCCGGGGGGGTCCCCGCTAGGGAACTGGCTAATCTTGTAAAGCAGCGCTCGTCTGTTCCGACATCGCCGAGCGATTCCAAATCTGTTCCCGCGCCGTTTTCTTTGCTGCCTCTGCCTTTCAATCGGTTTTCTTTTTATCAGACATCTGCGCCTAATTGCCTTCTTTTTTTTTTCGTTCTTGTTTTCTTTGGCGTTTCCCTCGGGTCCTTGCACATATTGGGGGACGGAAAGCAATATGGCGGCTTTGACGCCTCCGATACACGAGGGACTCCTTCGAACCTTCCCTGCATAGCTCTGGCTTGACAAGAGAGAATAGATTGATTCCTAGCTGCTTGCTTGCTTGTTTGCTTTCTTTTATGCGTCGTCCCCGTCTTTGATTCCTTCTTTCGTTTAGTCTTTATTTTATTCATTCATTCTTGCTCTCCTTGATTTATTGATTTCCTTCATTCATTTATTATTTCTGTTTTATGAATTCATTCATTCGTTCTTTCGCTCTTTTCAAACCGCATACGCGTGCTAACGCACAGCGGCTTACAGCTGGCAATGCGGGGCTCTCTCTTTTTTTTTTTCAATTTGCTTGTTATCTTAAGTCTTGGGACACCTGATACGAACGCTTTTGCTTACCGCTTCAAGATGCGGGGCCTTAATCCGCTGCGGGGAACATCCACGGTCTTCTTGGAAATCGAGCGATCGCGCTTCCTCGAGCAAATGTTTTGCAGAAGGCAGTTAGAGGAGGTACAAAAAAGTGAGCGAGAGTAATAAAAATAAATTAAGAACTTCGCTCGCAGGTTTTCAAACCTCAAGTTGAGCACCAGTGCTGAAAGCATCTATCCCTTGATATATATATTGCTTGCTTCGTTTGGTTTCTGCGTTGCGGTTCGCCGTCGCCGCTGCTGGGTTTCCTTGTCGGTTCGTTATTATTATTATTTTTTGTTTGCCCTTAGCAGTGTTTCATTTTCTCGGCGTCCTGGGGCGGCGTCGGAAGGTGTGTGTGCCTCTCTCTTGTTATTTTTCATTGCTTGTTTTTGTTTGTTTCTCTTTCCCGGCCTGGCGCTGTTTTCTCTTGTATAACATCCCCTTTCGGATGATAGCGGCGTGCCTCCTGGGAAAACTTCCCGAGAAATTAGCTGGCGCTTGCTGCAGCCAGCTCCGGCTGGGATGAGTTGATTGCGAAACAAGTTTCCGTTGGGCCCATCTTTCTCTTTTCTCTCTTTCTCTCGTAAGTTTCTCTCTAAGTTTTGCGAGTTTCCGAAGAAAGCTCTGTGTTGCTTGCCTTTCCTTATACGCTATCGCTTTGCCGCGCACTTAAATGTGTACGCAGTATTTTTGCTACCTAACAAAACGAAAGCTTTGTCCGGTTGTTGTTACTCGGTATTGTAAACATGTCTGGTGTTTTCTTTTTAAACGCTCGAAGATGGCGTGCAGGCTTCTGTGAAACTCGGTTAAGGTGGTGCCAGTTGTCGTAGCGTTATTGATATTGCTTTGTACGCGTAATCATTTAATTATGGTCGGAATATCATATTCGATGTAATTTGCATATTTGCAGTTCTCGCGTGGTTGCCAATATTTGCGATGCCGTTCCCGCTCTTTTTCTCGTTGTGGTTAGCGGTTCTTGACAAATCGTTATTCTTGCGCCTGTCTCTCTCTCTCATATATATATATATATATAATGTTTCACATACTCCAGCCCTATAACAAACGCCATGGTTGCTTAGTGGCTATGGTGATCCCGACCACAGTGGCCGCATTTCGATGGGGGCGAAATGCAGAAAGGACCCGTGTATTCAGATTTAGGTGCACGTTACAGAACCCCAGATGGTCCAAATTAATCCGGAGTCCCCCACTACGGCGTGCCTCGTAATCAGATCGGGGTTTTGGCACGTAAAACCCCATAATTTCGAAGAAGTGGGAACGCTCGAAAAAGAAATTAATAATAGTGTGACAAAAATGCATTATATCCATTATAAAAGCAAGGTATCAAACATGCAGCTCCCAAAGTCCAACGCAAACATAAGAAAGGAAGAACGCGGGCAGAAAGGGACGAAACGTTCACAATCGCTTTCTTAAATAAAGGTTAGCCTATCGGCGTCATGATGTCCACCTGTCCTTATGACGTTCATCGGCGTAGCTCTTACAACACAACCTTGTTTCTGTCCACGACCAACTGTCTTGCGCACTAAAAGCAGCTGCCTTTTCGCAGGAGTTTATGTCGTGTAGAAGTTACCTCTCTGCCGTGATTAATTTCGAGAAATAAGTGTAAAAAACAAAAAAAAACAAAAAAAAAAAACAACGTGCTTTGTGCGTTGGGAGCCGCACAGCACGATGCTTGCGCACAGCATGTTCCTGACGCTAGGGAAATTACAAGGTACCGCGGGCGCTATTTGTTTAATCTGTGCACCCTCTATAAAAAAATATATTTCGGAAGTTTAAGAGCAGCATACGACACGCTTTTCGCACGTCAAGTATGAACAATGGGAACCACGTATAAGATTTATTTATTTATTTATTTATTTATTTATTTATTTATTTATTTATTTATTATTATTTATTTATTTATTTATTTATTTATTTAGATAGTATGTTAATTAGTGTGTTTGTTTTTAGTTGTTAGTAACTACAATGTCAGGGCCAAAGTCATTACAGAGAAGATTACTAATGAACAACCAGCAAGTAACAATGAAATTTGCAGTATAGGTTAAAGCATATAAACAAAAAGCGTACCGTCTACTAGAAAGGTTCTTTTCTGGAGTTTTACGTGCCAAAACCAGTTCTGATTATGAGGCACGCCGTAGTCCAGGGCTCCGGAATAATTTTGACCACCTGGGGTTCTTTAACGTGCACTACAACGCAAGAACACGGGCGTTTTTGCATTTCGCCTCCATCGAGATCCGGCCGCCGCGGCCTCTACTAGAAAGGTAGCTAATTACTAATAAAGAGTAATATATATATATACACACAATATGAGCTGTAACGTACGGACATCTTGCACACAAGATTGTCATTACTCAGCCTCTGGGTCCTCTGTGAAGCGCAGCTCTTCTCTGTTTCATTGTAGCTGAGACTCGAAGAAGACGCCCCCGGTTCGGCTAGTGAAAAGCTGTGCAAGTTGACAGTATGCGGGGATTTCGTGGCATTAACTTCCTAAGGGGTCGTCGCTATCGAGACGTATCAGCACCGTTTCAATTTGTCGGCCTATATCTGAAGGAGCGTTAAGGTATGTCACCACCTTTGAAAATGCGTTTTTCAAGAAAAATATACATTTTCTCTTTTTTAGATTTCGAGAATTCCCAAACATTCAAAAATGTTCTGCCGAAAGAATTATGTTTTTATCTTATTTAGTTCAAAAGTTATAGCCAACTTACTAACAGCTGGTGAACGGTTCTGAAACCGAAACGAATGTGGTGTGGCAACAGAAACTGATAACTCAGCGGAAATCAGAGGCGTATATTGAGATTTTTCTGTTATATTTCAGTTTGATACGTAAAAGATTATTCAAAGACAATTTCTAAGGCTTCCTTTTTTTAAAAGCATTGCTTTAAATTTCCGTAAGGGGGATGCCTGACGCTACAAGCGTTAAAAGTGCGTCTCTGTTGTTCACGTTGCGCGCGCTTTTGCTGCTGCTCTGAATGCTACCGGGATCGTCGTTTTTATAGATATTATTTTTAGTAGCAACAGTAATAACATAGGCTGAACATTTTTATAGGACGGCATGGCCAAGGTCAAGGTAAAAAGGCAATTGAAACAAACGTTTCAATCAAAACTTTCGAAAAAATAGAAAACATTCGAAAAAAGATTCAAACGAAAGTGAAGTCGGTTTATGCTGACCTTTGTACGGATTTAAAGAAATGCCTGCACGGAAAATCCCAAAATGTAACTAGAGTTTCAACGGTATGATATGGCAATGGGTACCAAAGACGTCCGCGTGAGCCTGCCCATCCTCCTTTTTGGTTTATATGATGCTGTGTGCCACTTAAACGATGGAAACAGAAGTACAACAAATATTTTGAGGGAAGCAGGCATTGAACCTGGTCATCACACGTTTGTAGCATGTTGAACCAGTGACCAGTACTGTGTGAAGAAGGCCCAGCATCAATCAACGGGTGAGGCAAAATATCTACGCAAGAAAATATGGGCTGCAATAAAAGCCAAAACAGAGCTCGTGGCAGCTAAGAAGGGACCTAGCTATGAACCTAGTGGATCTTAACTTTCTATGGCGTGATGATCTTGTTTGTACAAGGATTGAAAAACTTTAATCTTCTTTTTCTCAAAACTTGATTTCCTGCACTTTCCTGGTGCGCAAACAGTTGTAACTTCAAAATCAATAAATAGTTTTCAACGAAACTTTGTACGCTCGTTCCTTTATTACTAGCCTGTGCAACCAACTACGATTAATGAAAACGAATGATAAGTTTTGATGTAATCATGTTTAATTCCAAGCAATGCGAACAAAAATGACACATTTTTTTGTTTTCTTTGGTATTTTTACTATACCTTGATTCCCAATCATAGAATGGTAAAGATCCTAGTTAGTTGCACAGTGTGGTTAGTTGGCTACCTCTGTGCCAAAAAGTTTACAATTCCTGCACTCCATTCGCTAGTTATGAATGTTCGCGTAACAGCCAAGTTTTGGCAATGTTTTGTCAATAACAAATGCCAGTATAACTTTTTTCACTCTTTTGTGCTTTTGAATATCATTTAAAATGGTCCTTTATACGGTCAATGTGAAATAAAAATTTAATGGCCAAAACTAAAAAAAAATTTGAAAAAGGTGGTGACATACCTTAACAAGAGGAAACAATGAACGTGCCCATCCGCGAGGCCGTTGCGTGGCACATTCGGGCTCTCTACTTTGGTTCCCACCTAATTCAGGCTCCTCAAGCTGCGTCACTGTGGCAGTTTGTCTCGCCAGTAAAGTATGTCATCATCATCATCAGCTTACATTTGTGTCCACTGCAGGACGAAGGCCTCTCTATGCGATCTCCAATTACCCCCGTCTTGCGCAATAGCTGATTCCAACTTGCGCCTGCGAATTTCCTAACTTCATCACTCCACCTAGTTTTCTGCCGTCCTCGACTGCGCTTCCCTTCTCTTGGTATCCATTCTGTTACTCTAATGGTCCACCGGTTATCCATCCTACGCATTACATGTGGCCTGCCCAGCTCCATTTTTTCCCTCTTAATGTCAACTAGAATATCGGCTACCCCCGTTTGCTCTCTCTACACCGCTCTCTGCCTGTCTTTTAACGTTAGGCCTAACATTTTTCGTTCCACCACTCTTTGTGCGGTACTTAACTTGTTCTCGAGCTTCTTTGTTAACCTCCAAGTTTCTGCCCCATCGCAAGTAACGGCAGTAAGTATAATGTATGTAATGACATGTAATTGGTGAGGAGCTGTGGTATAGTTTGAAGAAGGATAAAGTAAGCGTAGCGTCTACGTCTAAGTACGCCAGCCTCATTGCGTTCTACCGCCATCAGAATGCGGCCGCGACAGCCTGGTATCGAACCCACGACCTCCTCGTGCTCTGCAGCACAGCCGTATGCTGCGCAAACGCAGATGGTGTCAAATGAACAGATAGACACCAGGAATGAAGGAAGAAAACGCACGGACACACAGTGTGACGCGTACAGCGCGTTAAACCTCTTCGCACAGCGCACATGTATTGTGGTTGCATGGTTTGGTTAGTTGGCTGACTTTGCTTTATGACTGGCTCATACCCACTATCGGGGTTATTGTGATCACTGTTCATAACTCTCATCATTTTCATGTCTACATAAATCATCACCATTGCGTATGTCGTCTTCCTCTCTCTGGAAGGCACCTTAATAAAACAATAAAATGTAAACATACATCCGCTGAATGAGCGACAGTTGAAAAATTCAAGACGTTGGTTTGTTGAAATGGCGCTCATGCGCTTATGGTGGAACGATAAGCGTATTCGTATGGGATGCGTTCTTTTATTATTAACGAGATCAGCGCCGAACGATCTTTTGATGATCGTCTGTTTACCGTTGAAAAAAGCGCCTGCACTGTGCATGGAATAATCGATAAGTGGCAAACCAGAAGTGGTCGTGGACGCAATGCCTTCACAGATAAACGCCTGAAAATTTTCGTTAACGTGCCACGTAGCGCACGCACTTTTGAACTAATTCTGATTCTAGTCTACTGCCGTGTTCGCCTCTGCATAACCAAAACGTCATGTCATCTAGCTCTGCTGGAAAGCATATCAATAAAGACGACAAAAGCAAGACACTCTAGTTTCCACGAGGACATCATTCGGGCCCTTTTATGTGAATCGCGGCCTACGACCTTTCTTTCTCCTTTCTTTCTCTATCTCTGCTTTCCTGTCACTTTATCTCCCCCTCCCCTCTCTCCCCAGGGTAGGGTAGCAAACCGGATCTTCCCATCTGGTTAACCTCCCTGCCTTTCCCCTTTCTTCTGTCTCTCTCTCTGTCTCTCTCTCTGTGTCTCTCTCTCTCTCGGCCTACGAATGTGTCCAACACTTCGCTTTGTGCTTCAGGGCCGTCGCGTGGGAAACTTCCTGAGATGCGTGATTTGTTTTTGTTTTTTCTAGAAAGCATGGGCTCATATCTGTCTACTCGTTTTTGTTTTATCTTGCTATCTTTGTTGAGCTCCCCGTGAAGAAGATGGATCTCTTTCGCTATCATTGCACTGCCCGTCCTACTCTGTCGCAGTAACAAAATAAAGAAAATTAAGATACTCATCTGGTATTTGCTTACCGGGTAAGTTAAGTTTCTTGACTTCCGACTTATGGAACGACAGCGTTGTAATTCTTTTTTTTTCTTTAAAAACACTCTAACGACGCCTTCTTTCGCCCACTTGGCGAGACCATCACGTGAACAGCAAACTCAGAAAATGTGCTGTAAAGCTATGTTTGCCTTAATTTTTTTTTCTTTGACTGCCTTGCGTGCCTAAGTGGACGCTGTCCGAGTTGACGTAGGATCTAACGAGCTTGTCAGTTGATTGAACGCGCAGCCTACATCAACGTATATCACCAGCATGCGCCTCTTTAGTTCTCGTTTACTATCTGCTGCTGTATAGGATGGATAGGTGGGCCAGTTGGTAATGCATTATATATTACAAAACTTGGGACGCTACAAACACACAGGACGTAAAAAGGGAACACACACCACGAGCGCGTGTGGTGCGTGTTCCTTTTGTATACGTCCCGTGTGTTTGTAGCGCTCTAAGTTTTCTAATATCTGCTGCTGAGTACAAGGTTGTGAGTTCGATTACCACACTCAGCGTCCGCCACCAAAAAAAAAAACGTGTCATGCATATTTCCTGTTAAATTTTTTTTTCATTTGATTTAGTTCAGAATTCATACAGAATTCCATTTTAACCACGGCATTTGAACCTCTATTCCCATCTTATATATATAAAGAGCACATCTGGTTCCTCTTCACAATATTATGAAATTCCTAAAGTCATTGCGTGGAGATCATAAAAGACCAACAAGCCATTTTATTGCGATAACAATTATATGGACACTCCAAGCGCATTCTCGCCGTTATCGTCGCCGTGAGGTCCCGTAGAAAGTTCAACGGCGATAAACTCGTCGCCGCGCCCCGTAAGCTATTATGCGAGTTAAAGCGCGCGTCCTTCGCGCGCTTTCACGGAGAGTGAACGCACAGCGGTGAGCAAGCACGACGTCTGCCGTCGTGCGAAAGGCCGTGAGTGGATGGGAGGGAGGGGGGGAGGGCCGGCGACGTTTAGCTGCGGCACTAAAGGCGTATCTTGCGACCGGGCGCAAGGGCAACTGGCGACTCAATCTCCCACGCGAAAGGAGGAAAGCGGGAAGGCATCACGGGAGGGAGTGTGCGCGGCTTTTACTCTGCCAGGAATTGCGTACTTGTACTTTGCGCGTCTGAGGGCTGTCGCGCGCACCGTATCTTGAAAGCGATCTCCACACGGCTCTGACCTTTGTATGCGCTGTGCTTTCGCCGCTCAGTTTCCGTTGAAGCGATAGACCACACGAACCTTCGGTCGCTGCTACTGGCGCGCTTGCTCACGCCAGCGTTTTGACAGTGCTTGTCTGCGGTCATCGAATGTGATCTATTCATGTTTGCTTGAGCGCGCTGACACCATGCTTGTTAATTCAGTTAGTAAGCGAATGTGTCCAAGTTTATGCAGCCCATAAAACTACTATCCTTACTCCGTATACTCTACTAGTAAATTTGCTATCGCAATTGATGCTTCGTTTTTCAGGCGAAACTGCGACTTTTTTATCTTGCCCTATTCACAGGCCGTTTTATTTCCACGTAGCAACAACTTTATTTCTGACTCTTACCCAGTACAATTGACACGGCTGCTGTGCAAAAATAAATAAATAAAAGAAATGAAAGATAAGGAAATAAATCAATAACAACAACAACAACAACAATAATAATAATAATAATAATAATAATAATAATAATAATAATAATAATAATAATAAACAAAAACTTAATACAACGTACAGTATTTATTCGCGCGCAAAAAGCAAGAACAAATGCATCATCGTCGTCATCGCCAGTCTGCTTAGTTCAATCGCTTATATGAGTCATACTTCGTTTTCTTGTCGGCCTTTTTAGTTATATTTTTAATAAGCCAGTTATCCAAGTCGCGTGACACTGACGCTTTCCTTGTTGTCGAAGTGATATAATTACTGGCGTCCGAGTGCTATTTCCCCCTCGGCCAAACCTTTCAATCTCACAAGTTGCGTCCTGTCAGTTTCCTCCGACTCTCTTTGTTGACCCATCACTCTGGCGCGTCCGCATCGTGCAGGTATTAATGAGCGATGCGTCGTTAATGGCGTCCAATTTCCTTGAGCGCTTGAACTATAATGATAAAGAAATTGAAATTTGAAAACGGGAAGGGGCGTGGGAGTAGTGACGCGTGTGGCGTTGCCTAATTAGATTTTTTTTTTCTTTCTTTTTAAGCGACGGTCGTGCTCGCCGTAGCGGTAACGTCCTTCACTTTCTCGCATTCGAGCGAGCGTTATACAGCAAACCGACGTTTACTCTGTGAGTTGTAACTTACGAGACAGGTTGGCAATGATAAATACAAACCAGCAAAAATAGAATACAACCGAGACACAAAACTCGCAAGTGCAAATGACGGCACTGGTTCCCATTCGGACTTTGCGCCTCTTGAGTTTTGTATATACGTTTTTTTTTTCTCCCTTTTTTTTTCTTTTTCATTGCTAGCTTTGCTGCTTGCATGATCTTTTCGTGCCGGTCCGTCCTCGCCCTGGTCAGGACACGAAAGCTTCGGCGATCGTTCGTTGAAGGTCGTTTCTGATTAGCATGTCGTCTTCGTGCGCCGGAGTTCTCGGACGCAATCAGCGCGCGGCGCTCTTTCAAGATGAATGGCAGTGCGCTCTTGTTGTTGCAGCTGCGGGTGCGCTGTCTCGCATGCGCCTCCCTTCGTGTCGAGCGCTCCTCTACTGTCTTCCCAGTTAGGCATAGAAGGGGGAGGGGGGGGGGGGGAATACTTTCTTTCAGGTTTTTCTTTTCCAGCACAAAGAAAGTGGGGAAAAATTGGCATGTGCACATACAGTAATACCTGCCATTCTCTGCTGAACAGCGTACAATTTTAAAAGCGATGATGACAAGAAAACGGCAGCGCAGTTGTCAGTGCACAATGCGCTTTCAGTTTCGTTTTGAAAACTTAGCGTATCTTTCCGCTGTAGCGGAATATGGGACTGTCATCTTGGACTCCACGAAGCACGCGGCACCGTCGACCTGGGGGCAAGGCCTTTACAGTAATTATCCGCTGACATCCATAACTTGCAGACTGCTGCAGATACCTTTCGCCATCTGCCAGTTGTGAACGAAAGTGGCCTTTTTGTTCGGAAATTTTCGTGGCAAGCTTCGCAACAGGCTGACAAGTGTACGTAATGGTCATTACGTTGTTTATGACCATTATGAAGTAACGTGAGATATGCGAGGGGCAAAAATTGGGGGTGGCAGGCACCGCGCTGTTGAAGGGAAGTTTCAGATGAAGTAATTGTCATCGTACTCAATTTGTTTCTGTTTTTCGAGTGATACGATAATGGAGAAATTACCGTTACTTCATTTCGAACACCGACATTCGAAGTTCTCTTCATGTTAGCGTTCTTGTCTAAACAACACTTTAACAAGAACAACGGCAATAGTAATACTTTATCGCTAAATTACTTATAGGCGTATTGCAGCTGAGCGAATTTTCAAATCAGGCTTCCTTTTTTCCAACGAACGACAGTGCCTGTCTCTTATATTGATGGTCTACGCTCGCTCACTCACTGATTTCTTTCTTTCTTTCTTTCTTTCTTTCTTTCTTTCTTTCTTTCTTTCTTTCTTTCTTTCTTCTTTCTTTCTTGATGGCGTATCCCGATGTCCGCGTGGTAGCGGTGACACGATCGCTGTCGATCTCGCGTGAGAGCTTCGTCCCTCTACATGTCGTGACTTCCGCTTCTCCGCAATGCGGACGCGTCAGGCCGAGAAGCCCAAGTAGTGGGCACCCTTTTTATATTCTGTGTTCCTTTTTTTTTTTTTTTCCTGTCCTCCATCTTTCTTGCGTGGCGACAGCCCATGCTGTTTCTTGCTTGGGCCCTGACGCGTTTCAATGCACATGCTATACGAAGGAGTAACGCGGTATACTGCTAGTTGGGAGAGGGTTTTGTGCGTCTAGCAGAACTGAGAAGAGGTTAGAAGAGACGCGATGGTGTCGTACGAACAAACACGGGCTCAATGCTGCTAAGGCACTGGCTTTTTCTGCAGTGCATGGCCTGTCGCAACAAGAATAAGAAAGCGCCCCTGCGGTATTCCAGGCTGACGTGTGAGCGATCAGAGTGGGACACGCTGTGCTACTAATACATTTACTTTTGTTTTTCGATCGTAGAGTACCAGGGGGCGGAAACAAAGCTCCTTTGGCCGACCTTTTACTTTTCTCGCATTTTTTCTTTTACTTATTTCCTTCTAGTTTGCGACCCTTGTCGTCACCGCTGGCGGGTGTCGAGGCTGGCAGCCTTGCTGCATTCGTTATTTAAGCTGGAAAGGCGGTTTACTCAGTCCTGTCGGTGTTTCGTTTGATCCGGGTATACGTTCATGATACTTAGTTTTGCCAGTTTGACAGGAAAATGAAAGAAAGAGAGAGTGTGTGCGCCGACGTATCGGGCCGCCGGTCTGACGGGCGTGTGTCGGAAGAAATTAAATAGAGCTTGTTCGTAGAGCGTTAAATTAGATAATTAAATAGAGCGTTGTGCGGGAAAGGGACATCCACTGCACCGCCGACACCGTAACGGCCTCGCTCGACGCGGTCACGTGAACTATATTTCTGCTGAAGAAGAGCGGACAGCCATTAGCACTCGGCGTTCATTGGCGGCCCTCCTTCCATTTCCTGACGAAGAACAGCGATGTTTAGCTCCAGTGAGCTTGTGAGATCGTGGCCCACGATCACGCTGACATGCTTGATGAAATTTAACTCGGGGGTCTTGCGTGCCAAAGCCGCGCCTTAGTAGGAGACGAAGGACTAATTTTGACCCCCTCGAGTTGTTGGAAGTGCACCTAATCAAAGTACGCGAGCGTTGTTTGCATTTCGACTCCATCTAAATGCAGTCGCCACGACCGAACCCGTTACCTTGAGCATATTAGCTGCGCAATGCCGTAGCCACCGAGTTACTGCAGCGGGTACAATGCACTGTGTCCCCTTACTTTGTTGGCTACTCCCAGACGGTGCTGCTATCGTACTTATTTTAATATTCCCCGGTAGTTTCCTATAGGTTCGTTTACGGCTGTGTTCTAATACTCGTGTTCTAATGTAGACGGCTAAGCGGACAGCGGCCATTTTAAGCGTTGCAATTCTGACGAAGCCGCCAAAAGAGACAGTTCCGCGAAGACAGAATCGAAGTCAAAACGTTGCTTCTTTTTAATTCAGAATCGCGACTTCTAAACTCACGGGTCGACTCGTTCACCGGCCAAGGTGGCTCTATGGCATTGATGTTATGCTGCTAATCGCGAGGTCGTGGGCTCGTTTCCTGACCGTGGTGGCCGTATTAAGGCGGAAGCCTTTAATGGCTCATTGTCAAGGTCATCTGCAGAAACTGCCACAGCTTTCCGGCCACCTGATTGGTCTCCTCTGTGTCGTGACGTTTCTGTCGCTAGGCGCAGGTGTGCGCCTCCTGATTGGCTCGCGTGCGTGACGTCACTGCCGTCAAGTGCGGGTGTAGGGGTGGTTCGGCGCCGCGCGGGTATGTCATTTCTTCGTCGTTGCTACAGTTGCTATAGCAATGACTCCTGCTTGCCAATCCGTTTTGTCGTCTGCTCCACGCATGCCCTGAAGCCTGTAGCGCGCATAGCTGGCATAGCACCGCCATGGAAGACGCGTCTCCTCCTGATCCACAAACGGCGCTGCAACAGTTCCAGGCGGCCACAAGCTACTTTAACAGACACTTTAACAGGCAATGGTGTCAGGCTTCCACCGTTTCACACTTTAGTCTCGACAAAGCGTCTTCCGTTTATTTTATTTTATTTATTTATTATTATTTTTTTTACGATGGATGTTCGCTGTGGAGGCGAACGTCTACCGCCCTTCATGCGCACGTTTATGACGCCCAGCGTATCGAAAGGAAGCCGGATCCTGTAATACATCGTCTGTCGTAGTTTCCACTGCTTTCGGACGTCAAACGCCGTCTGTCAATCAGTCAATCAAGCAGCTTAGCTTACGAATAAAGCGCGAACGATGTGTCACACGCGTTTTTGGCTCCACAGTATTACAAGATTTCAGCTCTATTAGAATATCACCTGCCACGATTATGTCATTATTGTGCCGTGAAAATTTAGCGCGCTGTTTATCTCAATCTTGGATGATCCCATTAGGCTCGTGTGGTCTACTGACCCGCCGAGAGAGGCGCAAATAAAGTCTATTGACTGGCCGGATGCCTATCGACCTTGTTTCTGAAGCCAGTGTAATAAAATGTAATGAATATAAATCTAATAAATATAATCTAATAAAACTACGTCGTGGAATTTAGCACTAAAGAAGTCACATATAGGTCGGCTTTTGCCTTAGTTTGTAGATGCCACTTGTCGAGCGCCGTGACAACGTGACGTGTTACTTGTGTATACACTCACCACTTGCAAGCTGGTTGTTCAGCCTTCCTAACCGCCGCAAACTCTCGCCTAAGTTTTCTCGTGGAAGTAATGGTTCCTTTAAGTACACTTTCTCGGAGCCTTGGTTTAGCGCCTCGCGATTCAATCAGTGTGTTGATGTAGTACTTGTAATCTCCGCTGTAAACAACGCTTTACTTTCGTGTGCTGCGGGTAAAAGGAGTGCTCCTTGCGCGCGTATAGCGTGTCTACGCATGATCTACTTTGATGGTTTATTCCTGGGGCCCATTTGCTGCCGAGCTTTTTTTTTTTTTTTTTACATCTATTCTTTTCGTTTATTTTCCTAGCACTCTGGGTTTGTTATTGATTTGGGCGCTGGGCGGGATAGCTGGTTCTGTGGTGACTTTTTTTCTTCTTTTTCTTTTTTCCCGTGTTTCCATCGCTCAATAAACAAGTTCACGTGGTTCGCTTCAATAGTCGCCTTTTTCGCCTTCGCCTTTTCATTGCTATCGGCTTTTAGTTGTCGTACTGCTCTTTCTCTCTTTTTCTCTTACACTTGGAGCTGTGACACTCTCGAATAATGATGTTTCCTGCTATCCAAGTTCGTGCACGCTTGAATCTGTGAGCTTCCGGCGCCAACACAAGGCGTCGAGGAAGGTCCCATTTATCTTGGCCAGAAAGGAGATGTGCCTGCTACTACTACTACTACTTCTATTACAAACTGAGCTGCCTGGCTGGGAGTCACGTACTGTATTTACTCGCGTACGCCCCGCGATTTCCGCGGTCGTCCTGAAAGATCAGGAGAAAATGGTTCACGATAGCGTATTTGCGAAGTTGAATGATAACACGGGCAGAGAGGCCTACCTGTGGCACTTTGTTATATCCAGAAGAGTTTAGGAAAAACGAGGGGCTCTTCAACTGTGTTTTATTGCGATAGCAATTATATGGACACTTAAACCGGATTTCTGCCGTCGGCGTCGCCGTCGCCGTCGCCGTGAGGTTCCCTATAGATAAAATCTTCGCCGCGTGCCGTATGCCCGAGCGGAAGCGTGCGCGGACGCGCGCTATCACGGAGAGCGAACGCACTCAATCTCCCACGCGCAAGCAAGGAAGCGGGAAGCCAGCGCCGGAGGGAGGGGGGGGGGGGGGGGGCGCACTTCCACTCTGCCAACAACCGCGCTCGTCGCTCGCTCGCACCGTCTCTTATTTCCACACGGCTCTGACCTTGATGCGCCGCGTGCGTTAGCCGCTCAGTTTCCGTTGAAGCGATAGACCGCACGTACCTTCGCCGCTGCGGCGTATCCGCTTGCTGCCAGAGTTTTGACGGTCGTTGTCTGCAGTCATTCAGTGTGATCTATTCATGTTTGTTTGTGCGCGCTCACACCACGCTTGTTCATTCAGTTAGTAATAGTCGGGCCACATTTTCCAACGCACGCTACACATGAAATGCTGCCCGGATCGGCAGTGCAGCGCTACAGATGTGTCCCTTCGCACGCGCGCTGCCCACGGGAAGCGCTTCTCATCAACACCACCGTTTCACACGCGCCTTCTCGTGGTCATCGAGTCTCTCTTCATGTCGGTCTACTTACGCCGCAGCACACCTGCTTACTTAATCAGCTCATGTTTACTACAATTCATATTGCTACCAAAGCCGCTCACCTTACTTCGTATGACATTGCTGTGTTGCTATCGCATTCATTGCTTCGCCCTTAGGGCGAAACTGTGACATTTTTTATTATTGTTAATATTTACAACCACACGAATCCAACAGACAACCAAGCCAGGGAAACAAAGGAAAATTAACGCAATATTTATTTCTTACCCATTGTACTCTGCGCTGAGAGAAGAAGGAGAGAGGAACAATATTTTGTCACTGTGAGGATAGAAGGAATAGGCGAGACGCATGACGGGAAGGTCAACTCAGAACTTAGAGTCCGAACTCGTACTGTCTATAAAAACGAAGCCTTGATGAACTGAAAACTATGTTTAGTCACGACAAAGGTCACAATACTATAAGGCCCCCCTGACGACGGTCGCGGTGCTGGCAGGTAGCCGTAAAAACGACTCGATGCAAGACCTGTGCCGTGTCAAGTCGTGCGTGTCTTACTGATTCTCAGGAGGGTCTTACGCGAGTAGATACGGGAACTTGGTGCACAGGCTTGTGTGCGCCAGCTTAGCGCGTCTGTTCCCTTACGCTCGCGATGTTTTATCTTCGTTTCCTGGGACCCTCCTTCGTCATTTTTATGATCTTCGCCTCCTTCCGTTCTGGTCCTCTGAGCTCGCCCTTCGTATCAGCCAGGATAACGGATCGAGTACTGTTCACTCCTTGATAGTGTATTCGCGAAAAGCATGCTTGACTATATCTGTACTTGCGCGACGCGACACCACCGATGTTTTCCATAGCTACGTGGTCCCAGCTACAAGGAAGGAAATTTCTACCTAACTCTATTTCTTACCCTTTGATGCTTGTGTTTTTTTCTTCAAGAGCGAGAAGAAAAAAAAAAAAACAGTCAGCGGTGGTTTGAATCACTAGCGCCTTGACGGAAGTGTCACTTTATAGCTGGTCATATATCTCCTTTGATCTCCCTGTAATCTTCTTTTCGGGAAACCTAGAGCCGTTGTTTCGACTTCTGTTCTCGTGTTTGCGGTGTCCCTTAAAATATTTCACACTGTCCTTACGTTCACTGGATTTGTGAACCCGCGTAAAATGCAAACATATACTCAACGCTAGTTTATCCCCTACCGCACTTGTTTGTGACTTTCAAGCTCCTTTCTCCTTTTATCCCCCTTGTCGAGTAGCTGTAACCGGACGTACGTCTGGTTGACTTCCTTTCTCTCTCTCTCTCTCTTTATTCAGGCTTCCTTCCACCGCAGTGTTCCACTTCCGGGTATCTAGATGAGCCTTGGGATTTAAACCGGTTTCGCGAGTTCTGATAACGCGGAAATAAATATTGAGCAAGTCACGGTTTGTTTATGTTAAGGTGCTTCGCAGATGCATGTAAAAAGAATACTCTTATTTACGCAGATCTGTAGCTTGACGTCGTTATTACTGCGCGTTGATTTTTCTCTTACGAAGCCTTATCGTTCTTATCTTGCTTATTGGTATTTTCCTTTTCATTATTCTGGACTTCGGTTGTTTCGTCCGCGAGCCCTGCTCTCTGTCCGAGCTGTTTTTATCGCTTCCTCCGCGGCATTTCGCATGCTTGCATCGACACAGAAAAGTGCTCTTCGCGTATGGTATCACCATTATTCCTTTCTCTGTTGGTGCTTGAATATCATTACGGCAAAGTTATCATACAGACCTCGTTGCAGTACTCGGAATGAATGCCAGTATATAAATATCAAAATGCCGTCTTCGGGGGCCTCAAAGGAAACATTTAAATTATCCGAGGTGCTTAAAATTCATGAATTTCGTTTTCGGCTGAACGGAGCGGATGTTGTTCGCTCTTCTGGCCGCGAGATTATTGCAATCGAAGAAGTCAAACGAGTCCAACCTTTCACTGCTCGCTTTGTGGGTGGCGGCTCACTCGGGAAGCATTTTTCGTACGTTCTTCTTTCTTTGCTGCACTATATAAAAAAGCCTACTTCTTGTTAAACACGTTTTGCTCGAAGCTGTCGCCCGTGGTTTTGCTTCGATTCTTGATTATACGTCTTTTCACGGCCGCGAAAAGACATATAATGTGTTACCGTAGACGTGTTACCGGCACTTCGTGATGTACGGCTTTCCTCGAGGATATGGAAGTTTGCTCATCCCCCAGCCTTGTATATCTAACCTTCAAAAAAAAAAAAGGGCTTCATCCCCAGAACGTCGGCAAGAGTGAGTACCACTCGTTAAACAATGACAAAGAGAATAGCGCCGCTTCCTGGCATAATAAGTTTCGCGCATGTTATCTATACACATCTGTCCCAAATGGCAGGAAAACTTACGCCTACTCTATCGCCGACGTATCAAGAATAAGTGAATGGGCGCACACTTGAATATATGCGCACTATATACGCACAATAAATGACGGACTACACTTATGGCGCATGAATGGTCGAAGCTGAATGTTTCGCGGCGGTCCACAAGAGTAAGTGAGTTACTAGCTGTAATATATATTTGCTACAAGGTATTACAATGTACAAAACAGCTACGTTTCAAGCCTTGTGCGCAGCAAGAACAAACCTATCGGAACTGAGCACACCCGCGAACGATTAGGCAGAAAATAATCAGATAGTGGCTGCACCGAGAAACTTCACTGAGTCAGAAACTGACAAGCCACTGCTTCAAAATGTTTGCCGATTAAAGAACAAAGATCAAAACACACTAATCCTGGCTGAATTCATGAGCGGAATGTTTGGATAGCTTGGAATACATATTTAGCCCCGCTTTTAGAACAAGTACCTTATACGCTGCTTGCGCCGTTTGGACGTAGCTTAATCAGCGCCAAAAGCGCTTTTGCATGTTCTCTGAAGCTGTGATCAAAGCTTCGTGTCGTCCACCTAGTCACCGTCTACGATATCTCCGAAAACAGAGGTTTTATACGCCGCACCAGCGTCATACACTTCCATTGTAAACAAGGAGGCAACGGAGGCAGTTGAGGCAAGCTATGGATGCGTCACCACGTGATCAAACATGGCAGCGCCCACGGATCGCCGCGAAAAGGGTCAATATTTGTTCGCAGCCACTCTTCGCCGATAGTACACGTTTGGTACCGAAACGCATTCTTTAATGAGCTGAGCGAACTCATTACCGAACTCATTCCCCCCTCCCCGCCATGCAGACACACACACATTCGGCGCTTTTACCGGCGTCTCTTGCCGTTGCGTCTCTCGGCGTCGTCGGTGACGGCGGCGAATGAATGAATGAATGAATAAAAACATTTATTGAAAATTATATGTTGTATTAGTCATTGCTGGAGATGGTCGGGCGGGTCCCTATTCCGGGACTCCGTTGAACAAGGCTGCCACCCGCGCCCGCTCCACGAGGCTCCGCTGGTCCTCTAGAGTCGGGCTGGACAAAGCCGCCTCGCACGGCGGCTGCGTAATTTGCTCTATGCTGATGTTATCTTGGCAGGTCCAAACCTTGTGGTACAGGTCAGCCCGGCCGCCACATAATTTACATGTAGTATTAAAATGTTGGCCAGCACGGCCGGGCTGCCGTATGACATAGTTTGGAGCCTGCGCAGACGAGTCTCTTCTGCTTTACGAAGTCCCTTAGCGGGATGAGGTAGAGTTAGTCTGCGCAGGCGATATAGTTGCAGTATGTTGTAATCGGTGTTCGTAACTGAATGCCGCGGTCTGAGGGGTCGGTAGACAGAGCCCGGGGAAGGAAGGCTCGGGCCGAGTTCTGTGCCAACTCGTTACCCCCCTGGTGACGTGGTACGCAGATTAACTGCTTTCTCGTGGCTCGTGTTCGTGCCTGCCATAGGATGGCGTGAGCTAGATGTGAAATTCGTTCTCTCATGTAGTTCCCATATGCTACCTTAGAGTCGGTAAAGTATATAGTCCGTAGAAGAGTGCGTTGCCGCGAGGGCGATCGCGGTTTCTTCTAATACAATCGATGCACCCGAGCATCTTAATGATAGACCGTCAACTACCTGATTTTGGTGGATGACTGCTACTGTGGAAATCCCTCCCACTGGGCCCGCAGCGTCTACGAAGTAGGCTATACCTCTGCGCTGCTATAGCGTTCTTTCAAGGCTTTAGCGGCGGCGAGATGTGGTGTGTCGAGCACGGCGTTTCGCCTTGGCGCCTCCCTAAGCGTCGACGCTGCGCTACGCCGGGTGACGAAACGCCAGAAAACGCACGTAAAACGCTGAATGTGGGGCGGCCTTAAGAGGAGTACCGCGCTAGCCTAAGTCAGTGCAGGTGGTGTTGGTCAGTGCGAGCTTGGCCAGGCCGGGCCGCCTCCTGTGAGCGTTGCGCGGGAGCGGGAGGATTTGAGCCGTCGTCGGCAAGCGGCGTATGACCGCCCCGCGGATATCGCCCGGCGAACTGCTTCACTGGAGAATGTCCGGAATGCCAAGCGCGCGAAGCGAGCGTCGGAGACGGAGCAAGAGTGAGCCGTTCTGCTCGCAAAACGCCGAAAGGGGGACCGCAATGTTGGTTAAGCTAATCAAATGTTAACCAAGTGAAACCAAGACTTAACCAGACTAAACCAAGCTTTCGCATTGCATATCCAGGGTTAGCTGAGCTAAGCCTCAGCCATTTTCTTTTTTGTTTACAACTATGCAGACGGGAAGGGAGAGAGAGGACTGCTTTTATGAAACATGGAGAGGCTTTTCCTGGTGGCATGTGAAGCATACTTCTCCAGATGGGCAGGAAGAAAAAAAAATGATCCGGCACGGGACAGCTCACAGATACATAACATACACAAACACGTCTCGACACGCAACAAGCTAAAGTATCTTACTCAGGCCTGTGTTTCAGCGAAAACGAGAACATTCACTGCTTTGAGCGTAACAGAAAGTGGCGCGTAGTTTTCTTTTTTCTTTTTCAATTTACTGCTGTCGTTGACGATTTATGAAGAAGCGCGTGGTTGGTACGGCGACTTCGAGCTTTCTTCTGCGTATTAATTCCAGCTATGCGTCTCGCTGCGCCCTATCATCACAGCTAACTGTTGGGTCATTTAGTGCAGGGTACGGCTGTTGTGTAACCGGTAAATTAAACGCAACACTTCTTTCCGCTTGTTCGGCTACCCGTGTAAACCGTTGGTGCGTTTCACCAAACAGAACTATACTTGTGCGGAGCCCATGTGGTGTTTCAAAACTGCGCGCTTTATGGAGCAAGCACGCGCGAGGAGCTTCTTTTTTTTTCGCATTAACGTCGCTGCTTTCCCAATATCGTAGCGCTCGTGGAGCAGAACTACACAACGCTCTGTACCACGCATTCGTTAATTGCTCGGGGCTGAATAATGGACACGCACTTTCTTGAGTTGTTTCTCATCTAGTCTTATTTCTACAATTATCTCATCGAAATGAAGTTCATTAGAGCTTTTATGTTGGATCGTTGCTGTGGCGGAATCGATGGTCGCGTGCGCTCTTTGCGACGTTCTCTCTTTCAATGTCGTCTGCTTCAAGCGTCTGTTTTAATGCCGTCTGTTTCAAAGTCGTCCGTCTCAAGCGTCGGTTTCAAGCGTCGCGCCTTCGCTGTTGCATGAAAGGCGCTTAATTGCGCTGTGTATTCTGCCACGGTCGCTGTCCCGTTAATTGGTGAAGAGGAGGAAGCTTTACAATAGTATGGATAGTTGGGCTAGTTGCTATTTCATAATTGGTAAAGAGGACTAGAACGCTGAAACGACGAGACACGGAGATTAATTTAACGGTGCCGTACGTTCTCTCATCTTGCCCCACATTGCCAATCGTGTCAGTGCCAGCCCTCGTTCGAAAACAGTCATTTTGTTCCGACATCTTCACCAGACCACGCGAAACATCTCAAGAGGTGTATCATGTCACCAATAATGCTGCTCTATGCGTTCGCCAGCCATCCTTGTCACTTCGCGAGAGTGGATTCAACTACATTAATTTATTATTGTTTGACAAGTGCCTTTGATGTTTATTTCTTTTTAACTCGTCTTAACATGCATAATTTATATATATATATATATATATATATATATATATATATATATTCGTGTGTGAATAAAAACTCAGTTGTCAGACCGCTTGCATGTGTCATCTTCGTCGTATCTCGTCGTGCGATGCGCTCTCGTTTTTCCTATAAAGGAAGGTTTACCTCAGGCACCTCCTATCTGCATACATGGGAACGGATAAATCGTGTATCTCGGTATCCACTCAACCGAATTAGATAAAGTTGGTTGAATGTTAAAGAAAACGTAAAATTCAACCGTCTCTAGTGGGCAGTTTTCTCTTAAGGCCGGCTCTCACTTAATTAAACATAAAAGCACGTTCACTTCACCCTACAATTCATGAACTCCTAGCAGTTAAAGAGAACCGTATGATGACAGTGAAATTAGCAGATGAAAAAAAAAGAAAAAAACGGGGGAAGGGGAGACGACTCATTTGAGAAGCGTCAATAATGGTGGCTCACCGATATCATTAGAAAAGAAAACTGTTTAACCAGCGCTTTCAGCCTGTACTAAAGCCATAATATCTACGATAACAAAGGGCCGGAGCCGAAAGGAACCTGAGACCCGCGTAACGCGTAATGCAAATTGAAAATGATTGGTAAAACGGTAAAGTGTAATAAAATGGCACGAGCGAAACGAACGCGAGTAGATGAATTTGTAGCCATGATTAAGCGGACGTTCTTAGTGTAGTTGGTGCAACTAACGTCACGTAATACGCCGATAAGATAACCCTAGTTATAGTAGACCCATGAAATTGCTGCCAAAGAAAGGCAATATCGCAGTCGAGTGCGGCGGATCAATTAGTTAAATCGATGTTGTGAGCTGGAGCCACTGGTAAATGAACTATACAGCTCCTGTCGCAACTCATTTGCTGGAGCATCGCACGCGTCGTGCGAAAGTTCCGAGTTCGGCTTCGGCTTGCGGCAAAATGGCTTTTATTAATGCGATAGCATTATATGTACCATGAGGCAAAAAAGCCGGCGTTGTATACGAGTGGTACCAAAAATCATCATCAATGACGTCGGTAGTAATACAGAAATAAAGTTAGAACAAGTTAGAGTAAGGTGACTTGAGGTGGAGTGAAGTGGACTAATTAAGGTGGACTATGGTGGATTGAGGTTGGTACAAATTAGAGCAAGGTGAATTAAGGTGGCTTAAGGTAGAGCTGTGAAGTATCGTGGACGTAACCAATTGATTATAGAAGTCATAATGCCTTCGCATTCAAAACACGCAAGGATACTTAAGTGACTGTCAACGTTTCTCCTTTCACTACCCTTTTCCTTAATTAACAATAAGGATGCTATTACAAATTTAACGCTCGTTCATATAATTATACATTTAATTTCCTTCTAAGTAAACTGATTGCCAGCATGCTTTCATTCTCTTCTTCGTTTTTACTGCGCCGTTTTCAGAGGGGCAAAATTGCAGTCTTGTTGCGCGGTTTGTGCGGTGTCGTTGTTGGTGGCGTCAGCATCGTCCCTTGGCGTTAGAAGGAGCGCGTCGTGCGGAAGCGTTGTCGGCGAGTGGTTTTTCCTATCGATCGCCGACACCTCGCTCCAGCGGATTCTTCGTTGCAGTGCCGAGTGCTCGGCGTCGCGAGAAGGCTCACAACGGCTGTGTTATAAGTGGGCGCGCGCTGCTTTCACGACGAGGGGGCTCTCCTGTCGCGTTCAATCGTCGCCCTCGTTTTCCTGTACTTAGCTGACATTATATACGACAGGTGACCTCAAAGGAAAAATTAGTACATATCCACGAGTATGTATAGCGTTGTGGGTTGTTTCTTTTTAAAGACAGTGTTTTAGAGCGTAACTCTTAAGGCTCATTCACACCGGTGACTTAAGGAGGTCGCGCGACCATTTGCGACTCGCGAACAAAAAGCGACCGAAGGCGACTGATGTTCACACCGGCAAGCCCGGCTGAGCGCGACTGCAAGTCGCAATCCCGGACATTCTCGTTCTTCAGCGAGAATTCTAGGGATCTACGCAGTTAGCGCGCACTTCGCTGGCACTGTGCAAATTTGTTTCGCGTTCCGGCAACAGCCATGGATTTTGATTCGAGCGAACAGGAAGACGTCGTCCCTGTGCTGATGTGCTCCGCCGGGGTGTCAGCTGTGGCAGCGCGGAAGCCTCCGAAGAAAACGCGACGCTCGTGCGTGCGCCCGTGCCTCCTCTCGCGTGAAGTGACCACCCACGCAAGCCGCCTCCTGCCCGAACTTTGTGTGTTATTCGGTGCATAATATTAAAGCAAAGCTGTTCACCCGCTGTTCACCTTTGGGTGGCGTGCTCATCCAACGAACGGCACCTGGAAAAAGGGTTTGTGTTGTGCTTTCTTTTCCTGCTGTTTAGCTTCCAGCGAATGCGACCGCGTACATTCGACACGTTGCTAGCAACTGCTGCGTCCCAGAATCACAAGACAAGACACCAATTACCGGCCTGTAGCCTGCATATCGTGACGCGGACATTGCATTTGGCGTGGTCGACGACACACATCACTTTCGGCGCGGCGCTGATTGGTTGAGCAGCTTTGCGACCACGGTCGCGCGACTGAAAAATCGAGCAGTGAGCGATTGGCCCAAAATGGTCGCTTTTCGAGAAAAGCGACCATTTGCGACTGGTCGCTTTGCGACCAACTTGGTCGCGCGACCACTGCCAGTCGCCGGTGTGAATGAGCCTTTAGGCGCCCGTTCCTTCGGCGAGCGTCGGCGTCGGCGTAACTGAGCGAACGAGCGCAGCGGGGGATGAAATAGGCTAGGAGGAAAGCGGAGGAGGAGGGTATGGCGAAAGCGTGAGAAAGCGTAGTGCGGCGACGATGCCCACGAGATGGCGCCAGGGTATAAGCGCGCGTCGTCTGGGAAGTCTGTCTGCGGCGGTGTCTGTGAATCGCGCCCACGCGTCACACACGCGCGCTGGCTCTCCCGATCTCCGTATTAGCGAGGCAGTCGCGCCACACTTCGCTCCGTTTGCCATCGTACCGCACGAGACTGAATGTCCGCGCCTGCCAATGTATCGCGAAATGAAAACACTTAGCTGCGCTCAAATTTCGCATTAGGGAGTATCGTAATCGTCGGTGATTTATTATTTTTTTTCTCAGCAAGTTGACCCCACTTTCCCGTATCGTGTAAATGTGTTTGTAAACCTATTTCGTGTGCCTTTCCGGGAAATCGGATCAGTTTGTGATGTCGCGTGCATCATTGCCACCGAAAGAAAACTGATCCGGCGCCTGCACTTGGAATCTTTGATAATTCAAACTAATGCGCGCACGCTTAGCAGGAATATGCTGGCAGTCTTCCCCTATGCCTGCTGCTCGAGATAACACGTGCTTAAATGAGTGTACTTCACCGTTTGCTGTCATTGCGAACAAGGCTCCCAATTTGCGGGAGGCGAGACGTCTTTTATTTGAATATATTTTACCTTGGTCGGCGCCGTGTGTTTTATTGACAGTGATCTTCCCCGACCAGACGGTATTACGTCATACCCCTGATTTCGTTGTCCGTGTGCTTCATATAATTGTAACTAAAGAAATGTGACTTTTCTTGTGGGTTCGCGCGTACGTGTTTCTTTGTTAGGTATCATCCAACTATAAAATTGAGTTAATTGAAGGGTTTTGTTGGCATTTATCGCCACATTTCTTATGTACGCCGTGTTGTGAATTTTGTTAGACATTTTTTTTTTCTTTCTTGAGTGGGCCCTATTTTTTTATAGATGGTTGTCGGGGAAAACTGCAATTTCGAAATTTCTCGGGGAATCAGAGAACCGAAGTCTGATACGTGAACGCTAAAATATGAGACTATAGGGCGTGGTCGTGAAACGTGGCGGCGTTGACGACCACGTGATACGTTGCACGCTCGGTTTGCGGAAAACACGTATATATAGTGTCTCCGTTAGTCACGTCTTAGTCGAAGCCATTATACGCTCCGCTGCCTTGGTTTTGTACAGACAAACTATGTAGTTTATTATATGCGGACGTGCGTACATTATATAAGCACTTGCGCGTGACGTCGTAATTCATTCATTTAACATCGGAACTGGCCGCGCGTTTTACATCTTGGGCCTGAAAACTGAAAACTGAAAAGTCGTTAAGAACTTAGGATTTATATTTCCATCCGGAATCAATGCAGTATTGAGATAAATCGGTTTCGAGCTGAAAATGTGATGAATCGCGCTTTATCGTAGCTTTATCCTGTCCATAAGGCATTGCCGCTTACGAAATACCGTAATGCCGGAGACGAAAGCGTATACAAACACCCGCGCTACTGGTGGCGCCAACTCGTTGCTCCGAATGTAAGCGCAGTCACGCATAAGCTCCTCCGCTCATTTTTCTTCGACGGAAACACTCACGGAGTACAAAACCGCTTCCAACAAGTTGCGGTTGAATAATTCAAGTGTCACAAGATGTCTTTACCAGCGCTGCTTCTATCCGATCTTTAGGTATTCAAACATGAGGTAATACGCCATGTAGGGTCAATCTAAATGTTTCTGATATTTCACCGTAATCGCAGGACAAGTCGTATCCAAGTATTCAATATCCATTTCTCTCTCTGTCGTTCGTAGGCACCTGAAGGCCGAGCTGCAGCGCTTGCGCAAGCGTGGCGCCCTGCGTCCGGGCCTGGACCCGGCGCGCAGCTGCGCCCGATGCCTGTCCGCGCTGGGGCGCATCCTGAACCGGGGTGCACCGTGCCCCTCCTGCCGCAAGAAGGTGTGCCGCGACTGTCGCCTGCACGAGGTCGGCGTGCCCGAGGGTTCGGACCAGTGGCTCTGCGTCGTCTGTCACAAGCAGATGTGAGTGTTTCCTTCTCTCTTTCTTTGAGAGCGATAGCTCTACTATACTACAGGTGCAAACCCAGAAAACGCCTGGTTCCGTAAATCTGACCTTCAAGCTCAGCCAAGGTCAAACTGCGACTTAGCCTGCCACTACCGGCGACTGCTGCGTACGCCGCGTGGGCGCCCATATCTTGAAAGGGATCTGCGATGTGGACAAAGTGCGCGGTCGCGCCGGGCCTCATCTTCGGCGATGTGTACAAAGTGCGCCGAGTGCTAGTAACTCCGTATGAGCTGTGCTTTCGACGCTTAGTCCGCTTTGAAGCTAGACGCAGCACGAAGGTCAATTCGCTCGCTGCTGCTGGCGCGCCGAGCAGCGTCTGTGTGTTGTCTTGGGGTGCAATTGTAGATGCGGTAGTTGCTGACGGCGCCGACCAGCGTCTGTGTCTTTTCCCAAAGCAAGCAAAACCGTGCTATCGCTTGACAAACTTGGTTTAACCGCGTTCAACCACCGCAATTGTTTTCTTTTAATTTCTTTTTGTTTGATTGTTTTTTAATGAGGTTTTATTATGATTAGGAAATATACAGCACAAAGAAATGTTATGCAGGAGGAGATCCCGAGGTCAATTAGACTGTAATAGGACCTCGTGTAGAGCGTATAAGATATAAACAACGGTTCCAACAATTAACATAAAACGAGTTTAAAAATAGTAAACATTGCATTGGTTCAGGACAGTATACTAATACAAATCAGCTACAGACATGCAAGTACATCTGTTAATATATACAGCATATAAAATACGTAATATATTAGAAAAACAAATAATAATCGAAAAGCGTGTTTTTTTTTTGTTTTTTTTTTTTTTTGTAAGGACTGTGTCTTTGTTTGCCAGTTGCCCTCACTTTTGCTTGTCGGGTACGTTTGTTTCTAGCCTTTTTCGCGGGCCGATCCCAAAAGCCGTGCACTAAAAAAAAAAAAAAAAAAAAAAAAAAAAAATTTCAGCAGGTCCGACGCTCCGCCGACTCTCCTGACGTAAGGGGTGACGCGGTAGAGTGCCGTGCGCAGTGATATACGCTCCATTCTCACCCCCTCCCAAGTCGCCCAGGCAGACATTGTCTGTTATCTACTTCAACCGGAGGTTGAATCGGCTTTCAACGTTTTCTTTTTTTTTTTTCTTTTTTTTTTAAATCTCCCTCCCGTTCACAGTGCGCCGAGCCCTTCGAATCGTTCCAGCGGCTTGTGGACACACTATGACAAAACGTTCGAGCCACTAGCTTTCAGAATGCGGAACTTTCAACACTTGTTGCTCCGCGCCGCTGAGCAAGTTGCAGCACCTTCGTCTTTGTCGCGGACCGCTGAACGACATTGCATTTTTCCAAAGGTCGAGCGAAGTTCGATACGAAGTTCGCAAAGCCCGTATACGTGAAATTCGTCTCTCAACTGCGGGAGAACTAGACTCTCGTCTGCTTCTTGAATGTATAATGTTACATTCGCGCATTACGTTTATACATATGGTGTTACGTCTCTTATAAGACGACAGTGGTTGACCCGACAAAGACGATGAACTGGCGCTTTAGCTTGAACTGTCAGCTACATCGGTCAGCGATATATATATATATATATATATATATATATATATATAATCACAATAATGAGCCGTCAAGCGCAGTGACGGCTTTGTCATTGTCGCGAGGCAGCATGCTTAAATATCACGGCAAGAGTGCCTCAATATACAACGAGCAGCAAGGCTTGAACCGACCGCAGACGACCGTAATTTCAAACGCGGCCATGCGTGAACACGTTAGCCTCATTTACTAAAGTAAGCAGAGAAAAAAAATTGGGGTCTATAAGAGGGGTCGGTGTGTTTATCTAAGCAAGAAAGCAATTTCAGCGTCGCGACTCGCATCTTGCTCGAGACGCGCACGCCTCAGCACACGAACACGAGAGACGGCAAATTTGCCGTAATTACCGGCTTTTAGAGTCCTTGATTACCCGAAGGTAATTTTTATTTAACGCCGGAGATTCGCGCAATGCTTCTATACATTGCGTTGCGACACGTCGTCCTTCGCGCGAGATTGTCGCGTCGCGTTATGTGCACTATAGTAGCTCTGCCTATATATAGTATACTCGGAGTCCCTCTATAGCGAAACCTAAAAATGGCGGTGTGTTGTGGCTACGTTCTTTTATCCCTAGGGCAAAACAGCGCGCTGAAGCAAGCTTGCAAGAGTTTCTTTTCCGCATTCTTTACAATTTACGGCGTTTGTTGTCAGCGTCGGTTGTACACAACGTTCCTTCTTGCCCCCAGACGAGTGGCGTGTCCTTTGTTATACCGCGTGTTCTTGCTCGACCGTCTCAGGTTTAGTTACTATAAATAGTGGACTCTCAGATAAAGTCCTTTTGAAACTTGCTAAGTTCGCATTCTGACTCTATTGGAAAACAATGTAGTGCATTTCTTAACTATAAAAAGGGTAAATAGTCCCGAGGACATCGCATCAAAATCTGTGACGTCATGGCGATCTGTGACGTCGCACGTGCAGGTGCGGAAAGTTGAGGGCCACCCGTGTTGCGTATTATTTCCGCGTATTTTCTCACTTACGAACTTCTTTCATACAACAAGATTGACTTTTTTTGCTATTGTTGAAGGGTAATTTACTAACACAGCCCAAACTATTTTTTTTTCTCAGCAAACCCTTTGAAGTAGTTACGACCAAAAGCATAATGCAGCGAATATTGCCGGAACAAGGACTTTCCTGCGTCGCTTCGCTCGTATAGCCGTGAAACACAGCGAACAAGAAAAACCGTTCAATTTAGAGCGCATTTTGCCGAATCTCTGTCCCTGAAGCAGTTTGGCGCCGTTATTGTCAATAGAGCTCCCGCTCTTAATTCACCCGTCTAGAAAAAACACTGTGCCTACTCTGGCGCCGTTATAACCTAGCTTTTGGTTCTTTTTATGTTTTTTTTTTCTATATTTATTTTCTCTTTCTGTTGAAAAAGACGTATTTCCGCCAATTCTCGCTTCAAGGTCTATGATGACGTCGACGGCGCCAATTTCGTGGCTCATCGATCGGCGACATTGGGGTCATCAAATGAAGACCGGCGACTGGCTATATTGAGGAAGCGAGGCGCCACCAAACTAAAAAATAAATAAATAAAGGGAAAAAATGCTAACGCCGTCGCCTACAGTGAAGGAAGAATAAACTGGCGCAAAGAGAAGTGCGCGAAGCTTGTTTTTGAGGTACTCGCAGACTTTGCTCGTCCGCCCGAGGCGTTTGCGCAGTAAACATAGATTTTACGAGGGGGCGATGCATAAAAGTAAACTGAGAACGAATATTGAACCTTGAATGATACGAGAAAGAGAGGGTTTTCGCTATAAAGTGGCGTATATATATATCATACACTCTTTTTAAAAAATCGCCTGTGGCAGACAACATATTTTTATTCGATGAGCTGGATTACTAAAAAAAGGCGGAAATTACTTGCACGAGAAATCGAAGTACATATTTGGCTGATAAAAATTATCTAGTTAACTTTTGACCTTATGACGCGTGTTGCAATTTACGAATTGCAGCCGGTGAGTTCCCAAGGCGTATCCACTTAGAGCGAATTTTTTGAGGATGACACCAGTTTCGTGATTTTCGTTCTCAAAGTGTGCGATGAATTACATGGGCGTTCCAGTTACTTTTGTGCTTCAATCCATGAGTAAGTGGATCAACGGTGCATCTTTACCGCGACTTTGACGGCGCACGTATACCACGACACCCGTACGCAATCGTCAAATCATTGTTCCGAGTTGATATGCCTGGCGGACTTCACCGGTTACGAATCGTACATTCCAATATGTGCCGTCAACTAATGATTTAAGAAGTTAATTAGTGAACTCGTGTTAGTCAGTTGATTACGGGTTTCAATTGCTCGTGCAAGTAATATCTGCGCCTCCTTGAATAATCCAACTCAAGAGCTAGAATTACGCTATCTGCCACAGGCTATTTTTAAAAATTCTGTGCGGTTTTTCAAAAATAAAAAAAATAAAAAAGCAGTGGCGATTTAGCGGTAAATGCGAGAGAAATGCGTTATCATTACGTCGAGCTTCTTTGAGGTTCCTTGTCTTTCCTTCAGAGTTTCATCCATTGCGCTTTAACAAACTCAATTAGTTGCGTTTCGCCACTATCGTATACACCCAGCGACCGTCAGCACAGGATCCATATATGTACTTCGTATACGGTTAGTTAGCAAATACAGGATGCGCGTGCTGCTGCAGTAGCGCATGCGCATCCTGTATTCGGTTTCTGCCTCGAGCGGAAAACAATGTAGTGCATTTCTCCCATCGCCGTGGAGAGAGAGGTACAGCCTGTATTGGCGCTCCGAAATGTATCCTTGAGGAGATAATGTGCAAGTAACAAATATAAAAGCGTGATGTTTTACGTGCCAAAACCACGATTTGATTATGAGGCACGCCGTAGTGCGGGACGTGCCACTAATGTGCGGGACACGGGTGTTTTTTTTTTTTCTCTCTCTTTCTTTCTTTCTTTTTTTTTTGCATTTCGCCCCCATCGAAAGGCGGCCGCCGCGGCCGGGATTCGATCCCGCGACCTAGTGCTTAGCAGCGCAGCACCATAGGCGCTAAGCCACCGTGGCGGGTTAGCACTGCCTTCTTTCACACGTGTTCGAAAACAGGGAGCATATCCTATTATCCTGAAAACTTGCACTTGTTGCCCTGGGCGTCGCTCATTTCCTCCTCCCCCCCGCCTCCCTAACTTTGTGAAAAAAGCCGCGCCACAGATTTCGTGACGAATACACAATCCTTTCTAGCCAACGACTCCATTCCGGCATGATCGCGTAGACAACTTTAGAGCGCGAGACACGGGACAAGATAGTAGATTAGCGTGACGTGTCATGTCGCACGTTGTTACAGTTCTTAACCGCCGTATTCAGAAATGCAACTTAGCTTGAAGCCCATGCTTGACTTGATTTAAAGGACGCCTGGCGTGAACATGCCATGGACACTCACTGCGTTTGCTTCGGCACGTTCACAATAGGCGTCACTTAACTCAAGTCAAGCATGGAGTTGAAGCGAAGTTGCGTTTCTGAATACGGGGGTAAGAATCTGAAGCAAACCATTCCGCATCAGTTTGTTTCGCAACGGCGTTCGCAATCAAGCGTGTTAGAAAGCGATTTTTTTTTTTTTTACGATAACTCTGGCCTTACAGTGCGAGAAAGCTTTGCGCACGCATCCGTCTACTCGCGTATGTACGCGCTTAAAGTGGACGGCGAACCGCAGTGCACGTAGCGCTGGCCCTTTCTCTCGCTGGACCTTTGTTTTGTTAGAGGTAACTCGAAAGCGTGATTGATAGTTCGAAAATGAGCCGCGCCGATCGCGAGTGAGATTACATCGTATTGTGTTACCGAGCCAGCTTTCGGCCGCCCTGCAGCAGCCCGTAAAGCGTAATCCCGAAGACGCATCGATGCGTGGCGAGCGCGCGCGAGCATTGGTCTCTGTATACGTGTGTGTGCATATCCCAATTCTTTCTGCACGCATCGGCGCCCGGCCTCGAAACTCGGCAACAGCGCAAGCTCACCCCCCCCCCCCCCTCATCCTCCTCCTATTCTAAAACGGACGGGTTTCCTTCAACGCTTCATTTGCATGTAGACAAAGAAACTCCGCGCTCTGCGGACAATAAACGCGGGTTTTTTTTTTCTCCTCATTTGCATGACTGCGCAGTTCGAGACAACCGCGGGGCCGGCTGCACGCGTAGTCGGATCGCTCAGTGACTGCCCCGACCAGGAAGGAGTCAACGGGTTGAACGTCACTTGAGCGCACTTATAAGACACCACCCATACAACTCACCGAGGCCTGAATAACGCTCACAACCTTATCCAACGTCGAACAGGTGTGGCGAAGTATCTATCGCGCAGCATGGCGTGACGAAAGCGTGAAATAGATGCGGGCCTCTGCTCGCCGTCGTCATTAAATTCTGTGTGCTCTCGGTCAACTTTGTGACGTCACAGCTCGGAGCGTTGAGAACTGCTTACGCATGCGTTTCGATGGCCGCCATCATTACATATACCGCGGACCCTTTACTAACCCGCAGGATCGATCCGTCACACGTATACATGCGCGTAAACCTGTTGCTCGTAAAACCTGCCGGAGATAGGTTAACCGTTCGCAACAGGATGGTTGGTGGTTCGTTACGCGCACCTGACGCGACCCACTGAGTCTCAGACTTATAACATGCGCCACGTGCATGAATCTGTATCTTCGTGTTGGTATGTGACTGACCTCAATAAATGGGAAGATCGACAGACGTTGGCTGATACTCTTGCCCGCCTCGACAGCCAACCGCTGCTGGAGGACTTTATATTGGGCCCTTTATATTAGGAGTGTCAAAGTGGAAGAAAGCGTTTGTGTGTGCCATGTGGTAAGCCGGTCACGCGGTAGAGACAGAGAGGGCATGGGAAAGCTTAGAAGGGCGTGACCGGCTCTCCACACTTCACATACACTTTTTTTTTTTTTTTTCACTTTGGCACTCCTAATGCTAACGCATAAAAAAAAGAAAGAAAGAAAACCTCCCTGTGTCTGCGTTGTGTGTGTATTGCCTTTGTTCAGGGCCGTAATCGTCCACTCCCGCCATCATACGCAGCCTGACTTTCTACGTTAAACGTTACCGCGAGTCCATCAAACTTCATCGAGACAGGGAGCCTTCACCGCGCCTTCTAAGACATCTTTCTTTTCAACTCTCGGCCCTTCTTTCGCTCAGTGACCGATGTTTTGCCTCCACTCCCTAAGCTCGTTTTCTTTCCTCGCCACTATCGGGCTTGAGCTGCATACGCGCAGCAGTACTCCGGTAGCTTCTCGTGTATGCGAAGCAAGTGTGTGTGTGTGTGTGTGTTTTTCGGCAGGAAGTGTACCAGCTCTACTCAACATAAAGCGCTCTCTGCACAGCCATAGACAAGTACAAACACGCACGCTCAAACATGCCGTGCTCATACCTTGCTAAGAGTCAATATAGCCCACTGAAGAGCTCGTGAAACAGCCTTTAACCCCGCTAAAATCCTACGCGTATCGATCGCGCTTTTGAGCGTTCCCTGCCAGGCTCTGTAATTGCTACGGTTCGTTTTGTTTTTCTTGTTTTTCTTTTCTTTTTCGGCCCGGATGGGCATGCCTTCTTAGTATATAAAGAAAACCTGAGCCGCGCAGGAACTTTCAAGTGCCGAGCCACTATTAGGTTGTCTGACCATGCTAGCCGCCTCCTAAAATTGACACTACGGGCTTCTTTGGGAACCGCACATTCTTTCGAGCCGTAGCTTGGAAGAAACCGCTGCATTCTGCGAGATGATTGAGTGAGTGAGTGAGTGAGTGAGTGAGTGAGTGAGTGAGTGAGTGAGTGAGTGAGTGAGTGAGTGAGTGAGTGAGTGAGTGAGTGAGTGAGTGAGTGAGTGAGTGAGTGAGTGAGTGAGTGAGTGAGTGAGTGAGTGAGTGAGATCCGCGCGCCTTGTTGTCACATCTGGGACTCACCCTCCGCAGGGGAATGAAAGGAGGCCTATACATAGAGTGTGCTTACACAGGTAAGCAGAATGCCCTATAAACGTGTTGCATTTGTTTGTCTGCATTTGTAATATGTTATCCGTAATGCGTAGAACGTATAAGCGTTTATCTTTTAGAGTCACTTAATGAGAACTAGGGGAAGGGAAACGCTGCAGGGGACGGCGGAGGCTGCTCTCCATTTTCTCCAATGATAATCAATCTTTCCCCACCAATTGAAAGAAAATCGTGTTCGGAAACAATACTTCACAAGTCTCAACGTATTGCTATATCGCGCCCCTTTCACGTGCCAAAAACCGCTTTAAATTTTCGTGGCACTTCCTTGAGTTGCACCATGCATGTATTCGTGCTTGCACATTGGAGCATCGGTGGGGAGGTCCCGCTTTGCGCCCAACAAAGTCACTCTCAGCTTTTTTCAGAGACACTAGCTCAACAGACACATCTACCTGATCGCTACTGTCTGTGCTTGTGCATGTCGTATGCGTGTATACCTCATATGTATGAATGCGTCATTGAATATCTCAGCTTCGTCATATGGTGTAGCATGCTAGGCGTGTGGGCCATAGTACCTTCAGACCATCTTCATAGCATTCATTGAACCTTCGTAGCATTCCACCTTCACCTCACCTTCACTTCACCTTCACATAGCCTTCCACCTTCACCTTCATTCGACCTTCATAACCACCGCCTTCGTAGCATTCATTAAAGAAGGGCTCTCCGATGCATCGCTAGAGGTCTGAGCGACACCGTTGTGGAACTCTCCGGGCTCATTTTTACCACCTGTGGTTTCGCTAACTTGCACGCAAATCGGGATGCACAGGCGCCTTTGCATCCCGCAATGGAATGCAAAGAAATTCAAATCCTCCATCGGAATGCCTTCGCTAAACGAACGCGCGACCTCGGGCTCAACAGAAGGACGCCTTTGCCACTCAGCCATGGCATGTCGCGTGTAATCAATAGAATAGAAATGTTGCGACATTAACGTGGTGAGCGTTTATGCGTGTTAAGCTATAAGTTAGGTTATATGTTAGTATTCTTAAAGGCGAAAAAAAAAAAATCGAATGTGTCCGTTTCAAAGCGCTTTTGTTCTCCGGTTTTTGCTTTCTTTCGCTGCAATGGCACTCGAAGGAGGGAGCATCGTCGGAAGTTTCGATTAATCGATAGATATCGGTCGAGACTTAGCCCCGTATTCAGGGATGCATCGTAAATTGAAGCTCATGCTTGACTTGAACTAGATGACGCCTGCAGGCATGAACGTTCCCAGGACGCTCACTACGTTTACTTCGGTGCGTTCATTTAATCAAGTCCAACGTGGGCTTCAGTTTAAGATGCATTTCCGAATACGGAGGTTATAGTCACCGTTCTCAAGATTTCCTGTATTTCGCCTCCGTGCTCGTGACCAACAAGCCCGGCACGGGGAATATTGATTACGGAGTAGCGAAAGCGTGGGAAACCCGGAGGGTTATTAACGCATGTGTGTCGGTGCCCCCTACGCGGTTCAAGCGGCGATAATTATTGAGGAACCCCTGTGTCTATACGCCCGCACGATGTCGGTGTCTAAAGCCTAGCTCGCGTCACAGACGCTCACGCATGCAAACACCTTTTCTTCTTTTTTTTTTTTTACGGACGTAACTTTTTGATTGATTTCATTTAATTTCATTTTGATTTACGATAGCATTGTAAAACTATCGTAGAAGACATTCGAAATGCTTTAAGGTATCTTGACTCGCTCATGCCACCCTGACACCAACACTTCTCGACACAATGCCATATAATAGCAGAAGCGTACAAAAGACAGATTTGTTGAATACAGTACCCAAATGTTACAAAGGTAAACATATTTGTAGGTTTCTGATATCCGAAATTAGTAGTACAAAGCTAAAGACCCTTTGCCCTGGCAGTAGTATAATAAGTTAATAACCACTTAGAGGAGGAGAAAAAAAATTGTCCGAGCGAAATACGCTGAATATTCAATGCAGAATACTCGTAATAGAAAATATATACTTAGACTTACAAGGAAAAATAATAGGTTGATTTAACCTACCGAAGTGTCACAGCGGGCTACAAGAGATTCAATGGTGAACCGCTCTGGATTAAATTTTATCTGCCAGGGTTCTTCAACGCGCGCCCAGTACACGAACGCTCTCGCATTCTGCCTCCGTGGGAATGCTGCCGCCACAGTCGGGAATCGAACCCTGAACCTTGTGCTCGGGAGCTAAAGGACTTACAAAGATAGTATCCACATGTGGTTTAATTACAGATACCGTTGAAAAGAGCTGCTTGCCGAACATTTCGTTAAGACGAGCCGAATCGTAACGTGTCCTTCCTACGACATATCTGGATAAAGGAGAGGGATGAAACGGCTGCTTGCAGCGAGATTTTCTTTGCCCCTCTCAAATTCTGAGAGCAGTATTTCCTTCGATATTTAGATAAAAGGAAAAAAAAGAAAGGAAAGAAGCAGCAACGTCTCACGCGTATACTGATGCAACGCCCACTGAACATTCTTAGCTACAGAGTTTCTGCACCGGCACGCAGAGTGTCCGAACGGATATAAAATTCAGAAAACACCGCTCTTCGCACGGGACCGATGCGTTTCGTCCTTTGTTCGCAAAACGACACACGAAGAGAAGGGACGAAGCGTTTTCGGGTAAGACACGGGTGAACGGTGTCGAAGACGTGCTCGTAAAATGACTGCGCAGTTCGCTCTCTAACCTCCGATCGATGTATGTGCCTTTTGGTATGCGCCTGGGAACGTGTGTTCCTTGGAGGAGTCGAAGAAACGGGAGTTTTAAAGCTCGATCGACGAACGCCTTCCGTTCACGTCATAAACGGCAGCTCCTAGATCCCACTTTTCCTTTCCGGGTCCCTCGTTTCTTCGCTTCCTACGCGTTTTTTTTATTATTTATTTATTCTGACCCTAAAGCTATAGGCAGCTCAAAGTTTGGATCACTTCTAACGCCAAGGGCACATTGTACCGGTAACGCTCTGCCATATTTCTTTCGCGGATACAGAAAGAGGGTCGTTTTCTTCGCGATGCTTTGAAGTCGAGTGGTGAAGTGTGGCATACGGTAGGAAACGTGTTAAAAGGGTTTGGTGCGTGCAAGCACACGCTGATGGAAAGTGCGTTCGCTTGAGGATGGAGGTGGCAGGCCAGGGAAGAGGCAGGATGTTCAAAGGATAAGTTTGGTGCGAGCGAATGGATTCAGATGAAAATCGCGAGAAAAAAAGAAAGGAAAGACGCTGCGCATAGGCGAAGAAACGATTGTGACGACGCCATGAAGCGTCCTCTGCTGTAATATTGATCGCTTGTCGCGACGGCATTGCTGAAATACGTGCGTGATCGTATCGTTTGCAGCGAAATACGGGATAAACGTGGATCGCCGTTCCTTAATCGTCACCCTGAATGACGATATAGATGGAAGCGCGCCATTTTTCTTTTTCGATCTTCGACTGGTGCTTGCAGGGCTTGTGACAACTGCACACATCTTGTACTAGTGCAGTTCTCGCCCGTACGGAACACACAGACGGACGAACAGATGTGGAGAAGCGTTACCCATTCAGCGAAAACGCACAGACGAGCCACAAGAAATGTCACTCTTGGGCGGACGCCTTCTCCCTGAGCACTTCTGACGTGGCAAATGTCTTGTTCTTCCACGCCGTTTTAAGACGAAAGGTGACCGAGCTTACGAGCTTGGCGTTATTTGTTGCCGCCTACGATGGGGGCCATTCCCGTGTGCTCCCCTAGCAAGTAAATATTTAAGAAACGAACGAAGGTAACTTTCGCGAGCGAGCGCATCAGATACGAAAAGACACATGACCGAGGCCGCGCGTTTTACTTGTGTCTAGTCGGCGAATGACTGGCCCACGCTGGGGTGACGTCGTACTTTTCTGCTTCGTATACGTATACGGTCGCGTTGTTGTTAAAAGCAGAGATGGAAAAGAGCGAGAGACGAAGAGAAAGAGTACGTTTGCTGGCTCGTATATCATCTGTGCCGCGTCTATAGCTGCTTGGACAGCGCGGCCCTGTATTGCGTTGAAGCCTCGTTTCAGGAAGCGTGGAGAGTTTGTCTACGTGAATCATGGTGCGTTTGCGAGTGGGGCACTTATTCCCGCGACAGCGCAGCAAGTTGGTGAGGGCCCGCTGAGATTCAACAGCGTGGGGACTCTGCAAACAAGTCGGCTTCTTGTTGTTGCTTGCTCAGCGTACATTTGTTCCTTTCGACCTGCTTTCTGTTTTTTTCTTGTCTTCTTTTTTTCTTTTCCTCGAATCTGTTCACCATTCGCTGAGTAGTGCTGTATGTTTTCTAATCTCGTTTTCTCTCTCATAGTTTTTTTTCTCTTCCACTATGCTGTTGGTATAAGTGATAAAATTCTGTGAGAGCACTCGTGGTCGCGTATAGACTAGATTTGGAAGCAAAGTGCTAGTGCTGTATTTAGCTATTTGAACAAAAAATGAAGTGCATCTTTCTGTGCACGCTATGGTTTGAAAAGTGGGAAAGAGAGCAGCACCACCCCCCTCTCTCTCTCACACACACACGCACGCACACACACGATTGCGTAATGTGCTTACGTATCAGCCGATAGCGCTCTGGTGTAGCCTAGCGCTTGGAGGTGATTCGGGAGAAACAGAGAGAGATACATTCTTTAAGGTGGGCTGAAGATGGGCCATACGCCTGTGCTACTGCAGTTGACAAAACTGATGCATGAAAATGGCTGAATCTTACACATTGCACGCGCGCGCGCGCACGCACGCACGCAGGCAGGCACACACACGCACACACACACGCACACACACACACACACACACACACACACACACACACACACACACACACACACACACACACACACACACACACGCACAACATGCGCGAGTAACAAGTACAAGCACACACGGTGCTAGATGAGCGCGTCGTACCACTGGCAATAATAGCTTTAACAGTCCTTTAGCGGTGCATAAATGTAGTTCAAAATTGGAGGATGCTTAAGCTTCGCCTTTAAGAGTGGAACGCGATAGCGTTATCGGGCTCTGTTCGCATCGCATTTTTCTTTATGAGTAGGCTTCACTGCAACACACAACGTGGGAAAGCCAGCTTATAAAGACCAAGCTTACACTGATCCCCTTAAAGTCGGCTTCACTTTTAAACACGAATGCATTGCCGGGAAGAACTTTTTACAAGAGCAATTTAAGCCGTCTTGTATCAAAATGTGAAGGCCCTAGGACCTTTTTTTTATTATTTTAATTATTTTTTGCTGTTGCCCCGAGGCGCGCGCGTGTCCAAAATTTAAAAGGCTTGGTTTTCAACATTCCCCTCAATGTTGCCTAGAACCAAAGTACAGCCAAACGCCATCATAATTGGAGGATGCTCAAGCTTCGCCTTTAAGAATGGAACGCGATAGCATTCAAAGATCCCTGGCTGCTTATCAGGCTTTTTTCTCGTATATTCAAATTACAACCCGACGCTATCACGCCTGTATGTTGTGGTTAAGTCGTACTTTACTATTTTTCTGACGGATTTTACTTTGAGAAACTCATTTTTTGTTCACTAACGCCTTGCGCCACGCGCAGGGCCTGTGGGGTCGGGGTGCATCGGCATGATGGGTTTCGGCATGATCATTTCGGGCTTAACGCCGAAGCCGACACCGACGCCGGAATTTCTTCGACACGGGGCCCTTAACGCCATCGCGTTAATACTAGAAGCATTGGGGCGTCTTAAAGCCAGTAGCTGTCGTTGAGTCAGCATGCCTATTCAAGCGTAATGCTCATTATTCGTTATTTGTCCTCGGCCCTCTTGACCCAGTTTGATGGTCCACCGCTTTCAAGTGCATGGTGTCTCGAACGCCGAAGCGCCCCGACGCGTGCGCAGATGTGTTAAGACGCTGAACTACGTATCTTCTCGGCGGTGAGTTAGGCTTAAACGAACACTCGTAACCCGAGCTCCCCGGCTGCAGCTAGAGTGGGTTCGCGGAGTCAATCTCGTTCCGCCCCCGCGCTCTCCCTTGTCTGGCAAAATGTTGCGCTTGGTGCGGTGTGAGGAAAGCAACATCGCGTTAGAGCAATCGTATAAACGAAGGCGCCGCGCGTCTTCGTCCTTGCATTATTCTTTTAACATGCTTCCGTTCTTCTCTAAAGAGCGTTGGCGGCTGCTCTGCACGTGTATCTTCGAGCCTACAGGCGTCAACACTTCCACTGTCGTCTCCGAACCGCGTCGCTGTCTAAGTCGCACCTCCGCATGTTTATGTTGCACGGCGGCGCCTCAATTGCCGCTACTTTCTCTCGCTGTGGCAGTAATTGAGATCAGAGCTGGAAGGCAGGGGGGGGCATCGCTGAATTTAAGCGATATCTTGTTTTTATGATTATTATTGCGTGTCTGTTCACATACACCTTCACGCTCTAAGGGTTCGTTTCGCGGCCACTTGAGAGGCGCGCACTTTCGGTGTGGGCATACCGTGTTCAACGACTCGGGAGAGACCCAGCGACCGGCCGGTTTCCTTGCAGAAGGGCGTGTGCCGCGATCTCGGCGACTTCGGGCGACCGCCAAGGTCCCGTAGTTCACGCCGCGCGGAGCATTTAACGGCTCCCAACGTCGGCGATACATCAGCTTTAGGGCGTTACTATACGTCGGGGTTGCGCGCTTGCGCATTTCAGGAGCTTCGTTTCCTGTTGCCAGTTGCGTGCACTGCCTCGGAATCCTCGGTCCCCAGGCCGCACCGCGTTGCAGGATTCGCCGTGAAAGTCTAGACATCCAGAGGGGCTTTATACGCTTCCCTCTACTTGGCTTCGAAGTGCACGGGGTGATACAGGATTCCCGATAGGATTCCCGGTAGGATTCCCGGGATTCCTTTAAAGGCCGCTTACGCGAATCCCTGTAGGAATACCGGATTCTTGTAAGGGACACCTTTTGCCGCGGGACGGCGTAGCACTTTTTTACAGCATACCGTTGCAAAATAATACCTTTTTAGACGCTACGAAAGCGCTTTCAGCCTTCCTCAGAGCCTCAATCAGACACTCTATTATATTTTACTTTGTGTGCTTGGGTATGTTGTATGGGGGTGTTCTATGTATAAATGCGTCATTTCAAATGTCAGCCTCGTGACCTCGTCATCTGTAGCAGCGTGCTAGGGATACGGCCAGGCAAACATCTCAACATCTAATTATAATATGTTTCTCTCTCTCTCTCTCTCACTCATCATATTATGACGGTTCGCTTCCTGTATGAGGTTTGTGTGACTTCTGTGTTACTTTTGTGTGGAACAACTGACCTGTGTCTGTCCATCCCTGCCTGTTAAAAGCAGCGCGCACGTTCGCTTACACACGCGCCCTTCATTTCTCAAGCACTTGTAATTGCGGTGGAGCTATAGGTCGCCGTTGCGAGGCGTTTCAATGACCGGAACTATTTTAACACGAAAGTGTTTTATTCCGGGGTCCACCAAGACTTCACTGACGTATTTCCGTCACGGAAATACGTCATAGAACATAATACAAAGAAAGAAACCAGAAGAAAAAGTTCCACAAACATGCAAAATTTGGAAATCGAACCCACGACCTCTCGGTCCGCGACGATAGATCGCCGAGCGTTTAACCCATTGCGCCACAAACGCATTTGCAGAGAGCTACACAGACGCGCCTTATATATCTAACACTCCTCCGTGTACCCGCGCTCTTGCTCGGGGCGGTGCCGCCGCCTACGAGCAGAAAAGAGAAGTACTGCATTATGACACTAAAGCCCGGGATACATGGAGCGAACTTTCTCGACGAACTTCACGCGTCAAGTAACGACGCGGCGACACGACGCAGGATGTTTGCTGTGTTGCAATACATGCGGCGAACGCCGCCGCGCGTTGGCCGCCGTGTTGGCGGCGGTCCCGGCCGCCCGCTTCGAACTGAATTTGGCGTTGTCCTTGTAGAATTCACTTAGTTGGAAGCAAATGACTGCGTAAACGGCTTTCGCTTAGTCTCAGGCCGCTTCGACGACAGAGTATTATGGATAACCTTGAGTAGTTTTCGAGATCGCTTCTCGTTTCGAACGCGTCTAAGCCTAGCGAAAGAAATATCCGATGCCAGCGCCATCTATCGGGGAAGTCTGGAGATAGGCATGACGACAGCATGTGGCCTCTGAGATCAGAAGATTTCTGTTGAAGGTTATTGTAGAGAGCTTGCACTGCTTGTCTGTTTCCTCGCAGATCAGCGGATATGGGATGTACAAATACAACGCGATTCCTGAGAGATCATACTAGGAACTACTCAATCGGTGCAGAGACATGCAGACACGGCAACACCAACGCGATTGCAGACGACGCGAAAAGGCGCGCGCGCGCGAAACACCAGCATGCATTGCGACCGGAACTAGTGCCTCCTGATTGGCTGTCGTCCACCGCTGCGCGCTAGACGCTTCCGGCGGCGGCGTTCGCCCGACGAAAATGTTTGGACAGGCAGATCGGCTGCGGACGGCAAATTTCTTGACGCCGGCCGTCGGACGTTCGCCGCCCGACGAAGTTCTTCGCTCGGACGCCGGTTATTCGCTCCATGTATTCCGGCCTTAACGCGCACCGACAGTGAACGCTTCGGTGGTCTCAGCACTACGACGCCTCGATGCCAGCATTCGAAGGGACGCTGGCATCAAGAAGCACTACCAACGCCACCTAGGTGGCGTTCACCGTACTCAGCACAGCGCAGCGTGGCCTCCGCAATTAGCTCTGAAAATGTTTCTGAAGTTGATCGCGCAGGCTGCAATTACGACGCGCTGTACGCGCTGATTTGACTCGGTGACGATTCAGTTACGTGCTTTGTCTTGCGCGTTGTATTAGTGTGTCAGTTACGTGCTTCGTCTTTCGCGTTGTGCTAGCGTGTGCAGCGTAGTGCAGCTTCCATATTCACGACGGTTGCTCATGGTCATCGACGTTGGTAGTCGTGATGGAGGAGACGTGCCACCAGGCGTCCGAGAAAATTGACCGCACTATTGCGCGTGGCGGAGCTAGCGAGAGGCGTCTTGCATTCTGTCGTTCGCTGCGTCGACCACGTCGACGGCGCGAGTGCGGCGCCATCACCGCGGAGACGGCGGCGTCCGCGTGCGTGGTGGCTCTGTGTTTATCTCGTCTCGAGATCGTGCTCACGCGTGCGGGTTGCACGAGATAAGACAAGCTATGGGCACCGCAGGCTTCTATATAGTGGTGTGACCCGACGTTTCGCTGCACGCGAGCGCGCGACCCCCTGTGGGCGGCCTCGAACTGCTTCGACTTCCATTGTGAGCGGTGTGTTAAGTGGGCACGTGCCTGATTTCGTGCGCCGATTCTAGATGCGCGCGCACGAGCCTTGTGTGTGTGTGTGTGTGTGTGTGTGTGTGGTGTGTGTGTGTGTGTGTGTGTGTGTGGTGTGTGTGTGTGTGTGTGTGTGTGTGTGTGTGTGTGTGGTGTGTGTGTGTGTGTGTGTGTGTGTGTGTGTGTGTGTGTGTGTGTGTGTGTGTGTGTGTGTGTGTGTGTGTGTGTGTGTGTGTGTGTGTGTGTGTGTGTGTGTGTGTACGTACCTGGCACGCTTTATTTTTTTTTTTTTTCGAGGCAAGAAACGACTCCATTATCGACCCTGTGATGGGGTTGATTTCGTGCGTTAATGGCCGCTCTATTGCTCTGTCGTAGTGTACGGCCGATTAAGGTCGTGCGAGGCGTCGGTCGAAACGTAGGCGCCTCTCTTTGTTTTCCTTTTTTTTAATTAGCCTTCGTGGGCGGTTTTATTAATCCGTGATACACCAGCCGCTGTATGCTGTCGCATGGCGCTTTTCTTTGAGTGACAGGACTGCAAAAAACAATTTAGTGTGTGTGTGTGTGTGTGTGTGTGTGTGTGTGTGTGTGTGTGTGTGTGTGTGTGTGTGTGTGTGTGTGTGTGTGTGTGTGTGTGTGTGTGTGTGTGTGTGTGTGTGTGTGTGTGTGTGTGCTTGCGTGTGGTGTGTGTGTGTGCTTGCGTGTGCGTGTGTGTGTGTGTGTGCGTGCGCGCGTGCGTGCGTGCGTGCGTGCGTGCGTGCGCGCGCTTACCAGGTAGTTACAGTCGAATCCGGATATATCGAATCTGCTGGGGATCACAAAAAAGTTCGATATAGAGGCGATTCGATATATAAAATAACAATGTTTATAAAAAAATTCAGGGGGGGGGGGGGGGGGCTTTTTCTGCTGTTCGTTATACACAATAATTCGGTATATGTGGGTCTCATATATCCGGGTTAGACTGTATTAGCGTCTTACTCTCTTTAGAATCTAACATCCTACTATATTCAACGGTGTCACCACTATTACAACCGAGTGCAACTAGGTCACTATACACCACGGTATTATTTACTCGTGCCAGTTTTGATGCATCTGTAGCGCCCATTTCGAAAGCGTTTTCTCATATATTTCGCTTACACATACAGCGGCCATAAAGCACATGACCTGACGATCTATCTTTCGTGTGGAAAGCCTCCATACAAAACGTAAGGGTATCTCTGATGAAATAACACGATACGCCCAAGATCAAAAGTCGCGCAGCACACACACAAGACCTTCCCTTTCGGCCGAGTGCATGCATTCGCTGCCTTCTTTTGATAGTATCGAGTTATGTGTTCCATGCTGGTGGTTGTATGCGTCACCTTTCATCCTTGATATAGAATCATGTATCCCAGGCCTGCAGCCCCGGCAATGAAATACGGACAAGTAGGACAAGACACCACGGGCACTTACCAACTTTCGTTAAAGCCGTCTCTCTCACTCACTTCTTCGCACAGCAAAGTGTAAAGAAGCACTTAACGACTGTAAACTCTTCAGCATAAAATTTTTCCCGCCTTTGCGGTGAAACACGACCACTTTCAAAACCGTACCGGTGGCTGGCGCCGAGACGCTGTGCTGACGGGTGAGGCCTCGCAAGTATAACACGGTGCAACTCGCTGCATCAGATTCTCATTTTTGCTTTTTCTCGTTTCGGGCTCTGTTCAGAGACCTGATTCTTTGAAACGCGAAAAAGTAAAAAAAAAATAAAATAAGCAAGAAAAAAAATGGAGAACGAGTTCTTGACCTCAACTGGATGGTAATTCGTTGACCGCGGCGCGCATCACATTCAGACGGGGCGCAGCAACGACCAGGTTTCGCGCGCCTTGTCCACCTGTATACCGCGTCTCGCTGCCTCATCGCGCCGCGAGCTATGTGCCTTCCCTCCGGAGCCATCATCATCTGAAGATCGTGGAAGACAGGCCCTGGTGCGGGGGGCCATCATTGAGATAGTGAGAGAGCGAGGGAGACGGACTCGGCTCGCGTGCCGGTCGTTTCAACAATTGCGCAACGGCGCCGGGAATGGTGCGCACGCATGCTCATCTCTCTCTCTATCTACAACGTTGCGCGCATTCAGTTCTGCGGCATGCCGCGCGTCGGAAAACCTCGGCGCCCGCGACGTCATCTGGAGGAGAAAACGCTCGCCGCACGTTCCTGCGCGGACGTCGTGTTGAGGGCGCGCAGCAAGGAGGCTCCGTTTACCTGTCTTTCTATTCTCATTTTTCCTTCGTTCGTTCACGTGACTTGCGCGCAGTATACGTTTTCGACTGGCTTGCACTATGCTCCCTGCTTCCTCGTTTTTTCTTTCTATTTATCTTCCTTTCAGTTCCTTCAACTACTGTTCTCGTCGAGCTCACGTGTGTAAAGCGGAGTTGGCGGGGACGTACGAACGATCTTTGGGATTCGGTGCTGTCGAAAGGCCACGGGAAAAACGTTCGCGCTCGTACAATCGTGTACTACGTGCAGGCGCCCGCGCGAGCGAGCGTTTGTTGTCGCAGAGTTTCAGGTTTGTGATCTTTCGCTCCTTCTCTCCTCCCCCTACCTTCCTGACTCTCTCTCTCTCTCTCTCTTGAGTTATGCTGTCTCATCTGTCCTTTCTGTTGTTACTCCGCGTTCGAGTCTCCAGCCGCATACATACTTTCTTGTTTCTTGTATTCCTCGACGGTGCGTTTACGGCGGCTCCCTGGATCCCTCCGGAAGCGGGCACGCGTTCATCCCGACCAGGGATCTATATAGCTACGGACTCCTGCGTGCGGGGTCCAAGTGACTCGCTTGTCCTCTCCGCGGCACCTCGGCGGTGAAAGCGGCGCTTCTGTGGAGAGACGGCCAGATAGTGTCGTGAACTCGGAAATAATAGAGAGCTTTAGATTAGGCGACGCAAGCGGCTTGAGAGCGCAAGAACTAGGGGCCACGGTACTGCGCATGCGCAGAACACTACGTCAATATCAGCGCAGGCGCAGACCGGTGGCCCCTAGCTCTCGCGTAGGCAGGCCGCGCATGCGCAGCACATTACATCAGTGTCTGCGCATGCGCAGACCCGTGGCCCTAGCTCTAGCCTAGGCAAGCCGCGCATGCGTAAAACAACGTTGGTGTCTGCGCATGCGCAGTACCATGGTCTTTCAATACTTATTGAAAGACTCTTAGCCATACTTACTGAAGGACCCTGGTAGTACCGTGGCCCCTAGCTCTTGCGTACGCAAGCCGCTTGCGCGTCCGCTAATCTAAATCTCTCTAATGTTAAGCGCGCTGATCGTGGCTCGCCGGCCATCTGGACTCCGTTTCACGATCTATTTGCGATGCAATACTGCGAGATGCGTGAGCCAATCAGAGGAGCCAGCGTGCAGGTGGTGTCAGTCCGCGTCTCCGCCCATATATAAAGGAAATCACGCGTTACAGGCAGTTTTTTTTTATGACGTTAGTAAAATAGGCAAACGTTTACGTGGCGCCTGACTATACAAATCAACATGTCCGCAATATAACCGACGCCAAATCACGTGACTACGTTCTCTTGCGTATTACGCGACGCACGCGAAATACGTGATGGCGTTTTATCACGACTCGTAGCTTTCGCTGCAGCGCAAGTTGATTTTGAGAAGGAGTGTGTAGTACGCTTGCGATTACAGAAAAAAGCTGTTCTGCAATAGGATGGGCGAGCTGGTATAACTGCATCTCGTAACAACAGCGCAAACATGCAGCACACAAAGACGTTGAAGGCCGCTCGTGACATGCGCGGCGAGACAGCGCAAGTGGTTGCGAGTCAGCGCTTGTCCCGTGGCCTTCTATACGTCTTTATGTTGTTACAAAAACGCAGAAAGCTGTTGCTTTTGTAGTGAGGTCAATTAAAACAATGTGTGAAGAAGCTTGCACTGTGCGGCGACGACATTGACTAGAGGAAGGTTTAGAGGAGGTGTGCGATTCCTCTCACAATAGTTAATAACCCTGTAGGAGGCGTTGGAAATGAAGTAATTATGTGTTGTGCTTTAAAGCTATTGCGGTATTTTCGAATGACGAATGTGAACTATAGCTTATGTATATAGTTTGTAGCTAATAAGTATATATATCGGTAACGGCTTTAAGATGAGTAAGAAAGTTTCACCGCATGTGTATAGCACTGCAATAAATAAAATTTAATGTATACGAAGTTATTAACTATAATTTAAACCCCTGTAATGTCGTGAGCAACCATAAGAGAAAACCTGTATATTTTTTTCCCCTTTAGTGCAAGGATTATTCTTCAGGCTTCGAATCTTACATGTTATATGCATATAATATACGAGTTTAGCTGATACTTTTCGCCTTGTACAGTTCGTCTCACTGATTATTATTATTATTATTATTATTATCATCATCATCATCATCATCATTATCACTGTTATTATTATGTGTTATTATATTTAGCGACTACGGTCTGCTAAAGCTATTTTGGCGTCCCCTTTCATATAACTCGAGAGGGGGCTTTTTTTACGTCTCATTGATGAAGGCATGGGTCAGCAAGGGCATTGCTGTCTAATTGCTGCATGTGTGCACGATCGCGCCAATTGCACTTCGAATGAGAATAAGTTCAGGCGTGTTGTTGTGCGCGTGCCTTATCAGTTCAGTTTAATTCAGTTACACGTCCTTGACTGCTTGAATAATTTCAAGCTGAAGTATAATGTTCGCTCTTCATCAAGCCACCAGCCGAATCTGTTTTCGTAATTAAATTACGGAGCTCCTTCGTAATTCTACACGCTTGCATTGCCAGCCCCGTCACCGTGCGGCTAGTGCCGATCGTCATGCATCTCAGCGGCAAGGAATCGAACCCTAAACCTTGTGCACAAACACGGAAAGCCAGAGCCGCTTCGTCGATCTTTTCTGACAGATATGTAATATATTGTTCGTATGACCGCATGTACAACCAGGAGAAAGCGAGTGTTTTCTTTTTCTCATTCACCCTGTTTTTCGAGAAACAAGTATTAGAAACAATGCCGGGGCTAGTGTATTCTGGTCGAGGCTGTTCGTTACAGAAACGGTAAGTTTACACGTTAGAGAAGACAACTCACATGTGTGCTTTCAAACATACTACTACTACTACTACTACTACTACTACTACTACTACTACTACTACTACTACTACTACTACTACTACTACTACTACTACTAACTTAACAATTTTTTCGTGGACTCCTGAAGTCTTCCTCGGCCACGTAGAAAGTAAAAACGACCGAATGTAGAAGGAACAAGAAAACTTCAGCAAAGGGATAACAAAACAGAAAATAAAACGGACACAAATCGACAACATACCCACTTACGTGATAGCGTATAACATTACAGGCTTTCTACATTTCAACGATTTTATCGTGTCTGTTGTGGGTCCCCTACTCTCCGGTCGGCGGTTACGTTTCCCACTATAGTAAAACGGAGAGTTTCAGATAGTCGTCTATATCTCTACTTTCCTGTCACTTTACCTTCCCCTCCCCTCTCTCTCCAGCGTAGGGTAGCAAACGGGACCTTCCCCTCTGGTTAACCCGCCTGTCTTTCCCCTTTCTTCTGTCTCTCTCTCTCTCAGCTAGTCCTCGTTGATAATACTCTTCACGGGCGGTTATTTTTCAAAAGGTCGCCGTTTGAAAGGCTATACGTCGCCGTCGAGGAGCACACTTCGCGTTACTAATCACACCATTGTCTTCGCCGGACAGTTAAACGTTGCCCCCCTAAACGTCCACTCCTCTCGCTCTGCTCTCGTATCACCCCGCCGGCCATCGTGTTGGTTGGGCCGCGCCGCCTGTCTCACAGCGTTCTTTCGCGTCGCCCGCCGTCTCGCCCTTTCTCTCTCCCCTACGACTTCAAGAAGAAGAAGAAGAAAGAGGGCGAGGGACCGAAAATGTTGCCGAGTGAGTTGCGGCCGCGCTCGCGCTGGCGTCGTCGGCCGTCGCGAGACGCTCACCACCGGCGCTCCGGCTTTTCCCCTCGTGCCGGCCGGTCAGCAACAGCCAACCCCTCGTGCGCTGCAACAGCAGCAGCAACACAGGCCGCCACCAAAGCCGGCTGGGCTGGCTTCTTAGCTGGCTGGCCGGATCGCCCGCCCGCCCGCTTGCTCGCTCGCTTTCTTCTTGTCTCGAGCGAGGCGCGCCTGCGTGAGTGTTTGTGTGTGCGCGAAGTCTTGAAGCTCGGAACGAAGAAACACCGCGCGGGCGTCTTCAGAACGGCGTATAGCCGGTTCAACGACGAAGGTTCCCTGCAGACCGGCGTCGTCTGCTCATCCGTCTGTTCATCTGCTCCTCTGTTCAGGCTGCTCGTCTGTTTGTTGTCTGCTGCTCTCAGTTACCGTGCTGGGGCCGCTCCACTCAACTTGCACCGGTGTCTTCGCTCCTCCGAGTCCTTGCTATATTGGATATACGTGCTTTCCTGCGTGGTTTTGCCGGCCGTCGCTGTTTACCGCCGGGACGAACGAAGACGACGACGCGGTTGAGTTCTTCGACTGCTGCCGCAACACCTACCTACCACTCTCTTTCTTGGGGCAGAGGATCGTTATTGGTGCCCGACTGACCGTCGCTGCCTTCGAACGCGTGAGTGGGCACGACTTCTTTCTGATTTTCACTCTCTTTTTGGGAAGACTTTCGCCCTGGCTTCCCAGTCCTTCTTTCATCCGTTCCGTGGTTAAAGCCGCGTCTTATTGTTTGCCTGGAACTTTCCTGAAATCTCCGCGGACGGTGTACAGTGCGTACAGAGGGAACGAAACGCGTTGCTGCCATCAACAACACTATTGTTGGCGTTTATATTTTCATTGAAGGCATGTCGCCATCAAGCGCGGGTCGCCTTGTCTTTGTTCTTTTTGCAAATACAGAAATGGAGGAACAAACAAGATAAACCGTGCTTGTCCTGTCCTTGTACCTTGTTTTTGTTCCGCAGCTTGCCGTAACGAAAAGCCAGTTTCATTGTTTTCGTCTGCAATATACGTTTTTTTTTTTTTTTTCTCATTGTGAGAGCGCTTGCTTATCGAGTAACGCTCGCATATACGGCGCAAACACTGTGGTCTGAGTGACAGTTTTCTTCAAGGAAGTGAAACCGCCGTCTTTTGTAGCGCGGGAAACGTGTTTGCGTCACGTGTGGATGATCTATTGATTCTATACGTTACCTTAGTGATCCGAGCGACAAACCATTTAGACAATCCGTTATCGACATAGTGTTACGGCTTTCTCGACGGGATTAAGTGACTCCTTTATTTTTGATCTCTCTAATTTGGTTTACTGGCCGACGTTGCAGGTAATTTTGGTATTTGCTTCGAACCTCTCCATACGGTATTCCAAATGACGAAGTCGTCATCACTGATGTGTGCATGTTAGTACTGTATAACTTCATGGTTATCACGCATTGGTGTAGTTTGTGTGTCATAATAGCTATCTCAATTTTAGTAACCTCTTTTCGAGAGCACACTACTGAGAAGGAGACGTAGATTACAATCAGACCGAAATCATCTTCGAAAGTATAATATCGGGTACACTACTCTCATATGTTAGCGGGCTTCCTGCATAACGTCTCGTTGTAAGGTTGGCCCAGCCGACGCTGTTATTGTTTACAGAGGCAGCAAGCGGACGATGCCGTCATGCATGTTCGTCGGTGTTTGTACTTTGGAATAAACCAGTTGAAAACCAGTACTGCCGGTCCCCTCTGGCTGCGACCACATTGCTCGCTATATAAGCGGCTTCGCGGAGGTTCCCCCCCAAAAAAGAAGGCTTGCAGATGCTGTCGCCATCACCCAGCGAGCGAACAAGCGTGTCTGTTAACGCGATCTGCAGCAGTAGCGTTCGCGATTTCCCCATTAGCACATGCATAGCGTCCTGTTCTTACGACGGCAACAGTAGCAGAAAGAAACCTGGCACGTTGTTTACACCGTCCCGTTTGCCGCGGACATCATTAATTTCGCAGCTTGCCGTAGTACGGTCCGTTGGTGAATGGAAGCTCTCGGCGCGAGTGACCTGGACATTTGCGCGAGTGACCTGGACGCGAGTGTCCTGGACAGTCGATGCACGACATTTTGCTGCTGAGCGCGAGGTCGTGGGCTCGAGTGCCCAAGCGGCCACATTGCGACGGGGTCCGAACACAGAAACGCTCGTCTGCTTAAACGTAGGTGCATGCTTGTTAAAAAGCGCGTTAAAAAAGCAGCAGCAAGAAACTTTTGACTTGAAGTATACGGAAACTCTTGGAACATTAGTCCGGTATTAGGAGCGCAAGATACCGCTTTCTGTCATTCTCTTGCTCGAATTCAATACGTTAAACGAAAGAAGATACACGACCTATGAAGGTTTTATTGGGATATATTGCGTGTTCATGTTGTCCAAGATCTTAACCATATCTGAAGGAAACACTGGTATGCACATTTTAGGGAAACTAGGCTGTGCTGCGTAGAGAAGACATGGCACTGCCTGAACAATCCGGCTCCGTCAACCATGTATTCTGGATCTTGCAGCAAGGGCGTCTGTGTGCGCGACCATTTGCTTTGTCGGCTGTCGTCCTTAAAGCTTCTGTTTGTACGCGTGGCCATTTTCTTTCTGGACTGTCCTGCAAACACTTCTGCGTGTGCAGTGTGGACCTTTTGTCGTATGTTTATGTCTGCTTGTGGGTTTTTGAAGGCGCTCTGTTTTCACGTCTCTCGCCATGTCGCTGTCGCGAGCTGCTGCCGCTTGTTATTTTTATATCTTCTGTTAACAGTCTATTAGCTTTATCTTTATCAGGTGCGTCTGTGGAATTTTGGACCCATTCGAAGGCCCTAGTTCTCGATATCGTTGTTCCTACGGGAGCAAGTATTTTCATTTACATGGCAGGAGAGAGAAGAGTATAGTGGGGCAAAACGAAGGCGAACATTTACTTATACGTGAATTTCTTGCCGAAATATTTTCTCTTATGCATTCCGCCTGTGCGCAGCAAATGTTTATATAAACTTACTAGTTTGAGACTTTGGTTTGTAGCGGCTTGTTTCGGGCCGCGTCTGCGTGTGTGTGTGCGTTTATTATTATTATTATTATTATTATTATTATTATTATTATTATTATTATTATTATTTGGTGGCGGCGGCGATGTCCACCGACAGCTGCCCAGCGGAGCAACATTAGCACCATGCCGTCCTGCTGTACCCGGTATAGCTTGGAACTTAATCTTTCTAGCTCGCGCCCAGCCAATCACCGCGTTTCTTTTGCGTACTCGGCGGGCTTCGCGAGCGGCCACTATAATGGCGTCGCTACAGGTTCTTTTAGAAAGCAGTGTTACTTCTCAGTATTTGCCCATTGACGATTGGCTAGACACGAGTTAGGCGCTGTCAAAATACATGAAGTCATGGTAGCCGGTGCGGCAGCGTCAGGTTGACGCGTCGCCAACCGTTACATTTGGTCGGCCACAACTGGCAGCAGTCGGTTGGTCAAGCTGCCAACATTTGGCTGGCGTCGCCATTTGCCTCACCAAGGATTGCGTCACGGTAACAGGACTGATTTTGGTGACGCGAGAAGCCTAATTTGCTAGTACAGCTGAACCTAATATAACACCTTCGTGGCCCTCTGCATGATGAGCCAAAGGTGGTCAAAATCAAAACCTGTCTCTAACATACGAATAACAAACGCGTGTTTGCTGTAGGGCCTAGGGCGGTAAACCACGCCAGTCAATCTGCCAACTTTGGTCTGTAACATCTATCACCAGAGTCCACGCAGAGAACTGCGAGCCGCTTAACTTTCAAGGCAATCGGTGTAATAACGTAACAGTCACGTTTTTTTCGCGAGCCTCCGTCGATCCGTGAATAATGAGTGGCCGGTCATACAAGTCACACTGTGTGTATAACATTCCGTTCTTTAGAACTCTCGGATCATTTCGCGAAACTAAGAGCCAGCGAATTATTGAGAAGCTTTCCGGTTGGGCGAAAACGCAAAATATTGAACTTGCAAACGTACAAAGGAGTCGTTTGTAGTAAGTGTTTAGCCGTGAATGAGCTTTGCCGCCCATTTTTTTAGCAATTTGACACCGCATAGTTTTGTCGTTTGTCGGGTTCGTTTGTTTGTTTGTTTGTTTGTTTGTTTGTTTGTTTGTTTTGTTTGTTTGTTTGTTTGTTTGTTTGTTTGTAGACGGTGGCGTAGTGCGGGAGTTCCAGGTGCTTTACGGGAAAAAAAAGTGTTTGCAAGCAAACGTTGAGGCATCACAAGTCAATTCTCACCACCCAGTGCGCACAATATCTTACATGGAGCCCGGCATCAAATTTATTTGATGCAGTTTTAGTGTCGTCACCTGCAGATATCGTCATGATTAGTTGGCACACATAGTCGGGGGGAGGGGGGGGGGAGGACAGATAAAACATTATTTTTCCCTATTAACGATTCGATATTACCCCTTAAAGGGTGACGTTGTTATCCATGTAACCAACCAATCACCCTTTATGCACCAATAATAAAGGTGTTCAAACTCTCAGTGTTCGGATGACAGCGCTGTAGCGTGTTCCACAACGCTCTCATGTCCACAGTAATGCGGAAGACCTTCGCCGAAGCAGATTCTTCGATCGGCTCATCCACCGCTGTCGTCGTATTTGTGTCGAGTTCACGCTGCTCGTTCGCTCTGCAATCCGAGCACGGCTGCGATTTATCCCCCGGAAAAGAACGTCTGTCAGGTTATGGTTACAGCCTTCTTTCTCTTTAACGCGGCATCGATGGGTCTGCCTTAACAGCGTTTGCATAATCGTGTGAGCGGTTTGTAACCTTGTTACGGGCAAAAGGTAATTTCCTTTTCTTTTTTTTCCCCCATGGCGCGGAAAAATGCCTACTTAGTTTGCGTAGTGAACTATAGGTTATATACCAGATTGGCCGCTTCGTTTTGCGGATATCGAATGCTTCGCGATTTGTCCCGTGTAATGGACCTGCGGAATCGTTTCTTGCATGCTTATGTTCGTATAGCACTGTTCGATCACCTCGGTATCAGGGATGCTGCATTTTTCTATCGCGAGGACCAAGACAGACACTGCCTCACGAAATGGGCTGTGCAGATTAGCTTCGCGGTATTTTTTTTTTTTTTTTTTATCCGCGGAGATGAAATAGTTCATAGGTTCGTTAAGATAGGGCTCGGCCATAGTCGATCTGCAGATAGTATGTGGCCGCCTAATGCTATAGGCGCGCGCCACTCAATCAGGCTTTACCGTGCATGTCCTGGTTATAACCGCATAAGTAATGTCTCCGACGTTTAATTTCCGGATGGCCATGCGTTTTCGGACGCTTGATTCTTGCGCGGTTGACGCCACGATGTCGGAGGGCGTTTTGATGCATGTGCTGAAGACGACCGCAAGGTTTTCTCATCTGTTTAAGTGCGTTCCGTTTCGTCTGCGTTAGCCTTTGGTTAGCAGATTGAAGAATCAACAATTTTCCTCGTGTGGCACGCTAACGCTATATGGCTGTGTCCGGCGATTTACCTTGACGCGAGGGTTCGTTCCTTGTTTGCAAATGCACTCCAATTAACTTGCGATATTACCGTGCACGTTTAACGCTTATCGTGATTAGCAACTCGTTTCTTCAAAGCCACATGGCTTTGGGCGAACGGTTCTGCTCAATTTAATCCTGTTGCTCGCGACTTGCCTTCGAAACGTTTGACAAAGGTTCGTCGTTAGGCATTTCCGCGAAATAAACTAAGTCACATGACGCATAGTCTCATCCATTTCGCATTTATGGCAGCCCCACCATCGTTCATTCTTTTTTTTTTCTCATTATCTTTTTTTTTTTCTCGTATATTTCTTCGCGTTCAATTACCTTAAGTCGTCGGGTACATTTGTGTACTTATTCACAGCGTTCATATTATTCCGCGTGATAATCGTTACAGTGTTCGAATGAATATACCGGCAAAATACTTTCGTAAAATGATTCATTTGGGTTGTGTTGCATTTTCTGGTGTGGCGCCGCTCACTTCGAAACGTCTAGTCGTCCTCCTGTTGCATTCGCGCCGCTCGAAAGCACCGGAGAGAGGAAGGCGAACCCGCGTCCTCGCCGTCCAAAGCTTTCGCGGGCTTATGCAAGTGGTAATTCTGCTTACGGGCGCAGGTCACTGTTTTTTCGCTAGAGTTGTTTATTTTTCATTAGGGAGGCGGTAAACGCAGCAGTGGTAGCGTTCTTGGTGGTTTGTAAATGAGCCCTTCGAAACGCCCTTCGCGTTCGTAAACTGGGTAATTTGTTTCCCGAAGAGGAAAAAAAAAAATAGTCACTGACAGGGACTTTCAATATGAATAATTTTAGCTTAGACTATAGCGTTGAAACAGGTCTTGGCAATGATTAACGAGCTAACAGAAATTGCTTTGCACGTTGGTCTAAAAGAAAACGAAGCAAAACATGTCAACGTGGAAGCGGTTTTTCATAACGCCTCGCACAGGTTAATGAGCTCCGTCGGTTTTTTTTTTTTTTTTTTTTTTTTTCTCGTCATTGTCGACAGTTCGGCTTTTCTCTCACACCAAAGGTAACTACCATAGGCTCTACGTATTTAATCTTGGCAGATGTTGTGACAGTGTTATACGATCGCTGTTCGCGCCATCTCTCATCGTGTTTGTTTGTTGGTTGGTTGGTTGGTTTTTGTTTGTTTGTATTGCTTCCCGGAGAGCCGCGACCCATATACGATACTCTGGCGTTCATTACGTGGACAGAAATTCCTGGCACTCAGTTGCGATTGCTCGCTTTTCGTTTTGCTTTTGCATTACATTATAAGATACAGCGTTGTCCTTTTAGGTATACCTTTACGTAAGGCACAGGTAAGGTACGCTGTACGGCATACTACAGCGTATGGTAGCACATTGCCATTTGCCATCGATTGCATGAGACACCCACCGCACATGTAGAGTTTCAACAGCGTAGCCTAGCGCTGTATAAAGTACAAACCACAATCTAGACTGGCGCATTGCGTTGCCGCTTATCATGCCAGCGTAGAATTTCACTTTTCTTCTGTCGTCGTAATGCGGAGGCCGCGTTTGCTAGGGTATGAGCCATTCATTGTCTTACGTAACGGACAGATTTAATTTTGAAGCAATTTAATTTCGAAGAATCGCAAGCGGCACTGGGGGCGGGCGAATGCTGCTCACCACGCCGCCGAGCTAACTCGAGACATCGAACGCAAGCGACATCGGCGGACTGCGGGCATACCGTATGTGACGTCGTCCTCTCCGTCACAGCCGAACGTGTGTCTAACCTCATTAAGAAACACAAAGTGGTAACCAATAATTGAGAAGTACTTTAATGAACCGTCGGGATTAACTCAGTGATAAACACCGGGGCCGCACGTTTCAGGTTCGCTGCTTAACCATCCGTACAGAGTGTGTGTGTGTGTGTGTGTGTGTGTGTGTGTGTGTGTGTGTGTGTGTGTGTGTGTGTGTGTGTGTGTGTGTGTGTGTGTGTGTGTGTGTGTGTGTGTGTGTGTGTGTGTGTGTGTGTGTGTGTGTGTGTGTGTTTTGCGTACGTGCATGCATGGTTTACTGATATTCTAGTTGCCTTCTCTTCTGTGGGTTCCTCAAATGTGATTCTGTGCTTACGTGCTGCGAACACAACACGTGTGTATTCGGCTTTGATGATTTGTCATGTTTTTCATGCACTGTTGCAAAACTGTGCGAGAACTTTTTTTTTTCTCTGAACACCGGAACGTTGTTTTCTACAGCCCACACGTTAGACAATGAGGAATCTGACATGTATTATCTATTTTCATTTATTCATGTATTATTTTTTCTAAAGATTGCAATTGACTGCATGCCACGCGTATGGCTGCGGACTGCTATATAGCTGAAATTTCATTTTACCAATCATCACCCTTCACTCATTTAACAAGTTACAGCTGTGGAGAAGCCAACGACTTGTTGCCAGCATTTTTGATCCGCAATCAATCAATCAATCAGTCAATGGGAATTACCAACGCTCCATTCACGTGCCTTTCTTTCAGATGCTCAGTATTGCTCAATATATTGATCAGGTGCTCAGTATATTGCAGCGCACTTAGCAGGTGATAAAAGTGGTGATAATACATACCCCCTCCTCGCATCGGGCCCAAATGGGGACCTGTTCTTGGGCGGCCGATTACGCGAGCTCTCTTTGGAAAAGGGGGTATGGGGAAGGGGAGGGGGTCTCTTCGACGCACTGTTCCATATGCGATCACGTACAACTCAGCGCATCCACGCCAGGCGCTCCCCTTTGCGCTCGAGCACGCGTATCGTGCACCTCAACAACGCACAGAGCACGCCGACGCACAATAATAGCCGCAGTTATCAGTTTCGCCCATATTCTGCGTCGGTGGACTTCCGACAGGGCGTCAGCAAGAGGGGGGGGGGGGGGGGGGGCAACAGGAGGGACACGCATGCGAGTGCACGCACGAGCGGCATACACGCACCTCGACGAAGCGCGTTTAGCGATTCGCGCTGTGCTATTGACAGTTCGCTTTGCCAAATCGGGACGATTGTATACAGACCGCTGCTGTAACGAGTACACTCTCAAAGCGCTCGATCGAGGCTTGTCGCCCGTCGTCGAAGAGTGCACCGCCTGCTCCCTACAGAGTCAGTCATTGTGCTGCTACCAGCGATCTCATTTCGCTGAGGCCTATGGCTTACGCCGGGTGCACGATGCGCATCGACCTCGTGCGACACGCTTTCCATTTCGAGCGCTTCACTTCCGGCTTGCGCGCGAGTGTCAGCCATCTTCCTCGTCGCTGCGTCGCGCGCACGCGCATTGTTCATGTGGGTATGTAAGAGTGGCTTGAGCCGTATATGTGTTCAGTGCGGCTCTACGCTCCGTTTTTATGTGTGTGTGATTCTGAGTAACCTCTGGCGTGGATGCTTACTACTTAAGGTCCTTGACGCTTCGGGAACGTCGCAGCGATACCGTCGTGGTTACGCAAGTCTTATAAAAAAAAAAAACTTGCAGCTCCTGTATGCCTGCCGGCTGTCAATGCGCTTGCACGTATACAGTTGTCGCACTTTCTCCGACGTTGCGGATGTGACAGCGTTCCTTATTTCTCGCGAGTATGTGACGCAACTGTCTACTCATTCGTGGAAGACATCATTTTTCTTTCATTTCTAAGCTCAAATTCCAAGCGCAATTTGGAGAGAAGGGTGACGTAAGAACGAGCTGCGTATACTTGAAATATATAGAAGTATACGACATGGTCCGGGAAAGCGAGAAGTTGGACGTGAAAGGCCGGTCCATGGCCGAAACGTCGGAATAAGTTTGTTGTTTTTCGACAGAGGAAGAGAGAGAAATCTTAAAGATAACTTGAGAGGTTAGCCTATAGCTACGGGATTGGCATGCTGGGCCGGATATTCTTCGCGGAAGACTGAATCATAACAAGTGCTCTTTGTTTTACCGGCATCCACAGCAGTCGCATGTTTGTGTTGTTGGTATACTTTCTATGCTGAAAGACGAGGTCACGTTTGGTACAGATACTGTTTCGCTCATGTTGGAAGCAGCGCTAGACTCTAGTAGTCGGGGACATGGTGACGACGACGAAAAGGGAGGAACAGCTGGGCTGTTCTACATCGAGCTGACACCTTAACAAGTATACTGAAAGGAATGAAGTCTATGAGAACTTTGTGGACAGTCCATAAACTCTGATGTTGTGAGGGGACCTGTTCTTATCCGGCCGATTTTTCGAGCTCTCTTTGTCAAGGGCCCTATAAGAGTTCTCTGCGACGCACTGTTGGAAGCTTTGTCGACAGTGTATGCCGATGGTCGCCCTTGTTGTGTTTCAGTGGGCGCAACCATAATGGCCGCAACCATCCGTGTAGCTGTCTTCGGGTATCTCTTACAGACGTTAGCTGGGCTGGTGTGAATATTTCAGGCAGTCCGAAACTACGTGAGTAGCAGTGGTGGGCGTGCGGAAATGTCTACAACGTGCCACCTTTAAGGTTGTTGCCCTTGCAGAACTTGTGTTGCAAAGCTGAGACGCTTGGTTGTGTGGGAACCAAGGCGACGTCTGCCAGCCTCTCGGCAATTCCTCCATCTTTTGGGGGCAGTAGCGCTCGCCACTCCTGCTCATCACGGAGTTGCCGTACAGCAGTCAAGCGACTGCGCTCTTTAGAAAGAGAGAGAGAGAGAGAAATAGAAGGGAGGAAAGGCAGGGAGGTTATCCAGACGCACTTCCGGTTTGCTACCCTGCACTGGAGGAAGGGAGTATAGGGATGAAAAGAGAGAGACGGGAGATAGAGAGAGCACAGTTTCGCGCACATTTGAAAATTCGCACCGAGTCTATACAAACGGTCGCCAAGACATGTCGACTTCAGCGATCTCCTTCAAATGCGGTGGGCCGGCCTGGCGCTCTCCTGTGCCTGTTGAGATAGTAAATGCAGCCGGCGCCGACTATAGGTGGCATGTTGCTGCCCACGCCTTGATGTCGGCGCACTGTTGCCTTTGATGTCTGAGAGAGCGCTGTCACCAGACAAATTGTTGCACAAGAGTACTGTTTGCCACGGAATTCTGGGACTGCGGCGATTATCCTTCTAACTATATTAGCATATGGTGATGGGCTTCTAGTCGCTCTACTGCGCAGGTTTTATAAATGCGTGAAGCATTCATAACGAGAATATTTCCGCGTGAGATAGCCTTCGTGTACGAAAAGTTTGGAGGTGCGCTTCTCCAAGAAGTGCCTCGAGTTTCGCCTCCGTCCTGTCGACTTTCTTTCCGCGTAGAACCAAGGTTAGCCAGTCGCGTTCGCTCTGCGATGAGTCATGTCGGCCCGCGCTTGCGAGCGGACGTGCTTGCAGGCTCTGGGCTCGCCTTGTGTGCCTGTCATCGTCGACCTCCAGCACTAACGTTTCTGCGACGTTGGAGCATACGCCTATACACCGGCTAGGTTGCTTCGCCAAGTTGCGCGCGCCTACGCGAGAGGTTTACGTGTGCAGCGGTTCCTTTTGGAAAACATTGGGGTTAGAAAGGAAAGGGACCTATGACGATTATAAAGGTCCTCTAGTATGCATCAGTTGCCAGCGCCATTCGAGGAAATAAATCTACGGGAGATAGAAACAAGAACGAGATGAGAACGTCTTGTTGTGTATAGGAGCATTAACTGGTTAACTGGCCGATGAACCTTCGTATGCCGCCTCATGGCATCAAGACTTCCATAGTCGTGATCGTTGCTCGTTTTCCCTGTATTTTCCCTGACTTAATTGTTTATTGGCTTCGTGTGGTTGTAATGCTGAGTGTGACCAATGCTGAGCCTCATGGTTCTCCTTAGTCTTCATGCTCATTGCATAGCGATAGTCGACTTTGTCAGCCTTGATGCCACCAGGTGGCATAGATGCTTTACTGGCCAGTTGCCTGCTCCTAAGTCACGTCCTGTACGGGATGCGTGTCGTTGAGGTGATGTTCCACACCCGTCGCTCATGGCCGTGAGAGGCGCTGGCTAACTCTTCCATGGCTAGATCTAGTATACGCGTGCACAAATACCCAGCCTGAAATACTCGTTTTTTACTGCTTAGAAAACGCATTAAACAAAGGGAGGTGAAAGCCCATTCCTATTTAGGCGTAACAACGGTCGCAAGCCGATAGAAAATAAATGAATAAGGGTATTAAATTGATACCAAAAGCACAAGAAAGCACAAGCTCAAATTATAGAGCACCCGACCGACGGCAAGTTTTTTTTCGTCCACTCCTCATTTTCCTTTTTTCCTTATTGTTTCTACATTTTCATTATGTAGCATAGTAAACGCACCGTGTGATTTCCCGTAGCCTCGTTGTCTGTTGGCTTCATGTGGTCTTAACACACACCCCTTATTCATCTGTCAGCTTAAGAACGCTGCAGTTGCTTAGAGGATATATGGCGTTTGGCTGACTAAACTGGAGGTCGTGAGTTCGATTCCCGACCGCGGAGACCGCATTCCGTTGAGGGCCCAATGCAAGAACGCTTTTGTACCGTGCATTGCGGGCGCGTTAAAGTATTCCCCAGATGATCAAAATCAGTCGAGAGTCAACCCGACTGCGACGTGCCTCGTATATCGTGGTTCTGGCGCGTAAAAACGCCACACTTTAAATTCTATGCTAAGTTATATCGAATAACCTCTTGTTCACCGTGCTCGGCTGGCCCGCCACGATATCTGGCAGACTCCGCTGAGAGCACGCGGCGCGCCAGTTCCTAACCGCGCTCATGGTGGCCTCGATCTTGCCACCTCTTCAAATAACCCTGTCGAGAGAAATGGTGCGAAATTCCAAGCGCGGCGTTGCGTGACGGCTTGCCGAGGCTCGGCGGGTACTCTTTTATAGAGTTGGGCGCGCGGATTTGAATTCCTGGCGTGCGAGTTTTTCTTTGCGAGCGAGCTCGTGCGTAAGTGCCTGTGCGTCACAGACACATATATACGCGAGAGCGCAGGCGCCATTCTCGTTTGTCCAATTTTATTTTTTTTTCTTCGAGACAGCTCCACGTTCGTGCCTTAATTGGCTGCTGCGCGCCTCGGCGCCCTTCGGCAAATCTGATAGCACGCGGAAAGGACGCGGTCGTTATGCAGGCGCCGTGGAAATGAACGGAATGCGTTATGTTTTTATTTTTATTTTATTTTTTTATTTGGTTTTAAGTTCTCGTGTCGGTACTGTACTTTCTCGCGGTGCTATCAGCTGGAGGTTATGTTTTATTTTTACTTAAATCTTTCTTTTTTTCCTCAGCTGAATGAAGAGCTTCCACACGGAACAAAAGGCTCGCGGGTTTTGGAAAAGCTCTTAGTGGAACGGAGTTCGTGTCCATTTCATCCGAAGAACTTTCTCTTCGGATTTGCGTGGCTTTCGCAGTACGCTTCGTGTGCATTTCAATGCGATTATACCGAGATTATATTAATATGCGCATCGCGCAATGAAGTTTCGGCTCGGCCACTTTTACGCGCGCTCCTTAGTTCTTAATTCTGCGTTTCATTGGGATTTTGTTATAACGCGCTTGTATGTCTCCTTTTCTTTTTTTCGTTAACTGTCGTTAGGTTCATGTTTGGCGTTTCATTTATTTGCACTTTTGCTGTTCGTCTTACCCCTGTCTTACGCAACTTTGCGCCCACTCGGGTAACACCAGTCGAGCTATTGTATTGATAATGACTGAAGATGCCGTGTTTTCTCACTTGCAACCACGCCTCCCATCGCCACTTCGTGCGGCGGAGATGGAGAAGCGTTGTCCCGCTCTTTTCGAAGTCTATTGCTCGACATCTACGACAGCTGCCCGAGGCCATTTTCAAACATCCCTATAGTTTTTCTACGTTTTGGGATCTGGTACTAACGCTTCTCAATGGCGTCTTTCTTCCTTATTTCTTCATAATTTCGCTTTCCTCGCGTTCTTTTGACATTGTTTGTTCTAATTTTTCATCATCTTGTTGTTATTATCCTTGTCATTGTAACTATCGCGTTGCATACTCTGGGCGAGACATGCTCAAATCTTGAATGCTCACTTACACCTTTAGTGGATATTTGCTCATCTGTATATATATATATATATAGCCTCGCTCGGGTCTACTCACTGTTCTAGTCGTCACCCCTGGTGACCATGGGACGTATTCTCGGACGATCACTTTCGGCGATACGATCGCTGTCGCGTGACGTAGTGCTCAATCAGCCAATCAGCGTGCGCGCATCCTGATGGCCGAGGATATATAGTATCGCCGCAAGCGATCGTCCCAGAATACGTCCCCATTTTTCTCTCGTATCTCCCAGCGCAGGGCTGGAGGCCAGAGAACTCTAGCTGGAGCCGACGTCTCTGACCCGGCCTTGTTAATGTGGCCACCTCGAAACGTGGCTACAACAACAACAACAACAACAATCTGCGCCTTCCCGCATACATTACTTTTGTCTCTCCGTTAACGGTACTGCACGACCACCGCCAGCATGAAAGCTGCCTTGTTACGAACCACGTTCTACACCTATAAATCCCGCGCCGGTCCTAGCATAAATGCTACCGCAGACACCATAGCGTCAAATTTGCATCTAGTAATCACGCTGTGATACACTGCTCCAAGGGTGCAAGTTGCCGTGACGGAAGAGAGAGAGAGAGGGGAGGGAGAAGAAACAGCGTTGAGGTTAACGGCTCAATCGCCTCTATCTGTTCATCGACAGTTCCGCATCGCTCGTCTCGATTAACGGCCGCTTTTCATCGACATCCCCAATTGGGGGCGCTCGCCTCTTTGCCGTAGGGCGGCCATGACTCTAGTTTTCAAATGAAGCCGTCGAGATTCACGCGCAAGCACGCAACTTGCGCACATGCATCACACGCCTCGCGCGGACTTTAAAGACAAAGCGCGCGATCTTTCTTTCTTTCTCTCTCTCTCTCTCTCTCTTTCGAACAGCTCGTGCACATACGGTCTGCTTACCCGTGTAATCGCCGGAAGCGGCTTTTACGCCTTGTGTTTCTCGCGCGCTGGCCGCATGTGGTGTACCTATACCGCGTCCCACTAATTCGGTACAGTGCAGCGAAGGCTACAGACGGTATCGCGCGCGCGATAACAGCAGCGATCCTGCGGGCCCGGGAAACTTCCGGTCACGTGCCTTACCAGTCTACTACGCCGTAATAATAGGCGTGTTTTAAGTTGTTTTGATGTACAGAGAGTCTCTTCTTTGCGGTTTTCACATGAAAGAAAGGCGCATAATGCTTCAAGACGAATACCCCTAATTTTACGAATAGCTTTGGGCAAACTCGACTCGCAAAACTGCGAACATGTGCAAGGGAAATGTGCTGCAAGTCTACAGCCTTCTCCGCTTTAACGCACTCCTGCTATTCGCCGTTCCCTTCATTTTCCCGATAAACATAGCTGGCTCTGTGAGTGGGCAGAACGGGAAGCCGTACAAGAGCTGTAAACGGTGAAATGGTCCTACTTAAGCCAATCAGTTACGAGAGTCGGCTGCATGTTCTACGAAAAAGAGAGATCGTTCATTGGTTGCGTTATAAATTATAATACACTTCATATCATTAACCCCGTCCAGTGCATGGAAAGCTGTGGTTTGCTTCAGCCAATCAGAAAGGATATTTAGAAGGGAATATCAATGGAAGCCGACTACCCATAGATGGCGCCACTGCCTACGCAATAAGGCGGCGCCCATGAAAAGCAGATCTATTTTCCATTAATACCTGCCGCGGTGGTTCAATGTCTATGGTCGTAGGTTCGATACCCGGCCGCGATGCTTCACTACTTCGTCCCCCATAGCCCCACCGTTGCACTTCGCATCAGTCATCATCATCATCAGCCTATATTTAAGTCCACTGCAGGACGAAGGCCTCTCCCTACGATCTCCAATTACCCTTGTCTTGCGCTAGCGTATTCCAACTTGCGCCTGCAAATTTCCTAACTTGCGAAGTTCCACTTCGCATATGGGACGTCAAACCCCACGAATCAGTCGGGTCTTTTCCGCTGTCCTTCTCTGATCGCCTTCCGTGCGACGCCATCCGAATGAAAGAATGAGCGGCGCAGTTTGGGCGAGCCATCCTTCCTTCTCTGAAACGCACGGCTCGCTGTCGTCACTGATTTGCGGTGACACGGGCCTTCGCATGCCTGACATTTCCATTCAGTCCGTGACACTTCCATTCAGTTGGCATCGTGCGTAGAGTGAGCATGAGCGGAGGAGCCCCTTTTAAGTGCGTAACACCTTAGGGGCCCGGGCTGTCGGCGTCCGTCGTGATCACGCTCCGCACATGTGCTCAAAACAAGGTTAAAACAGGTGCAGAATTGATCAAAACCTGTTTAAAATAAACTAACGTGATTCGGAATAATTTAAAAGACAGGAGTAATCAAGCATTAAGCGGATTAATTAGCAGAAACTCGTTAAATCGGTTCCGAAATGCCAGACTGGTACCAGCGCAGCGCAATAGAGGGCGCCACCACCCCACAAGCGCTCGGTTGCTTCTCCCTCCAGCGCTACTCCTTCACCGGCGCATCACTGCTTCGCACTTCTTCCCCAGGTTTCTTGTTAGTGGAGCTGCATTAGCGCTGCATTTGAACTACACGAGCGCAGGACTTGAGCGGGATTGGAACTGCAATTGAGCTGCATTCTGCAACTGCACGGAGTTGCCACAAATCGTCCGACCGTCCGGACAAATCGTCCGACGGTTGCGCGCTGCAACCGTTTCGTGCGAGTTTCGCGCAACGCGCCGTTTCGCTTCTCTCTCCTCCGTCTGCTGAGGACTTCGAGCCTAATTTTGTAATCTTAGGTGTTCGTTCCTATTTTGCACTTACTGCGTCGCAAATTTTAACCCGAACATTCTTTTTAAAAAGAAATGTACAGAACAACCGCGCTGCCTTGGAGAGGCCGCAGCTGTGCGTTTTTTTTTTTTTCTTATTCTCTTTTCTCGTTGGCAGACGCCATTGCGTCCCTGCCCCCCCCCCCCGCCCTCCTCCTCCTCAAAAAAAAAAAAGAAAAGAAAAAAAAGAAAGAAACACTAGAGAGAATTTTGGCGCTATGGCGTTTACGCGAGCTCCAGGTGCGGCTGTTCACCGAACATGTGATTGATGGGTGGTGCATGGGTTTGCCTTAAGTCTCCCTTCTGTCTTCGAACGGCTTCGCGACTTTGCAAATAGATTACCGTTCAACACAGTTTTGCGTTATAAATGCAGCAGTTTACAATCATTATCTATGTGCGTAGAAACTCGTTGCCTCCGTGCGCTTGTAAAGCTTACGATTGTCTTAAGTGCATTGACGACGAGGACAAGCGAGGGAACACACACAAGCGTCCTCTCGCTCTGTCCTCGCCGTCAGTGCGCTTAAAACGATCTTAAGTATGTATTGCCAACAAGACAGGACGTCAACGCTTGTCAAGTGCATGGATTCTTTGAAATTTAGAGGTATGAAGCTTACGTTAGCGCTGCAAGAATGTCTGAGGCCGCAAGCAGGAAGAATACACAGATCCGTGTACTATACCGATCACTCCCATGGCAGCTGAGCGACCGCAGTGCCAGAGTTCCACCTACACGTGACTCTACGCGTGACGCTATGCGTAGCTCTATGCGTGACTCTATGCGTGACGCGACCCTTATAGCTTTCGATTCGCCATATATGCTTCATTGCACGAGCCACTACAACTGCAACGTGTCCCGGCGTTCCGAGGGCGCGCGCGCCGCTAGAAGAGAACGACGAGCTCGCGCGATGTGGGCCGCAGTTAAGGGCTGACTGCACCGCACCGTCGTGCTCTCGAGTATTCCTCCTGTACGCCGACCGCACGTCCTCTGCACCTTTTATCGCCACGCGCTGGTTTCCCCCCGGTGATAAAATGCTCGCGGAACAGTTCCTTCTTTTCTCTTCTTACTCGCAGAAAGAAAAAGAAAAAGAATAACTAAAGGCCCCGGTAAATTACGGTGGCACTATAATGACGGTTACACTGGCAGACTACGATAGAGAGAAGGTAATGGACGGGCGGAGGAAGCGTGAGCCCCGTATATCGCCTACGCACAAAAACCAGTTTGGCGTGTATGCGTGTGCATGAACTTTCGTTGTTTCTTATTTATATTACTTTTTTTTTTTTTTCGTCGGCCGTGCAGCGGCGTTGTGTATAGGGGTAGCGCTTACATGGCGCTATAGCTTGCTCCAGGGAGTTGTCGCACGCTGGTCGTGAGACGGGTCGTCATCGCTAGCCTCTGACATCGCGCAGCGCGCGCTGTCACGCTGCTGAATCTCAGAGGCCGTGCTGCTGGTACCGTGGAGCGTAGCACAAAACTTACTAGACATAACTGTAGCGCTGTAGTGTCTACGGAAGATGTCAGTATGGCGGTTCATGCAGTCAGCATGGGAATGATCGGCATGCATTACATGAATTTGCCTGGCTTCGGGCTTCCGTCTTCAAAATACTTCTGGACACTTCGCAAATCTATTATATTCACCAAGGTATAGGTGGTTTCCAAGTCAGGCCTAGATCGAGTGCACTCTCTCTCGGAGAAACAAATTACAGCCTCGGAGGCCATGGTTTTCTGTACTGCAAGCGCCGGAATTTATTCCAGCAGCCGAAAACACGACGCCGTGACCGCTATGTTTTGGACGCTATACCTATCGCGTTGTAAGTTCAACTATTTGCAAAGGACATACAAGTGTGCAAATACTAATTGCCCTGATGCCTTTATGAAACTGTGATATCGTGGAAATTTAGAAAGGTAAAAGCGTAATAAATAACTCCCCAAGAACGTCCGAGGCCACAAGCCCGAATATTAAACAAATCCACGTACTATTTACCCAACGTTCCCATAGTAACGGAACCATATTGTAGCATTCCTCCAATAATTGTTGTAGTGAGCTCTGTGACTGGCACGACTCGAGGTGGCGTTCCTGTGTGGCGACGTCTTCGATTTATTCGTATGTCGACAAGATAGAGAACTAGAGAAAAAGGTAAAAAAAAATTAAGCGGGAAGAGCTCGACCATGGGGATATTTATTTCAAAAGTGTCGTCTCGCCTGTAAATGAAATATTTTTCGTCCGGAGCTAGCGTGACCATCTTCTCCAGTTTTTTTTTTTTTTTTTCTAAAACCATCAGCATCTCTCACTTATTGTAGGGACGCGTTTGGGCGCCGCGCGCCAGCTTGGGCTGTTATAATTGACACTGCCGTTCTCTATCTGAACAATCAAA